>NW_008666358.1:91238-114445 GCF_000695815.1 Acanthisitta chloris | reverse complement strand
CCCACAGCCTGTGCCTCCCACTGAGAGCCTCAGCTTCCTTCTCAGCACTCACATCCATCAACCAGCTGTAGACAGGCTCATGGTACATTTTAGGGGGGCTCTAAATTATTTTCCTGGCTGGTTTTGGACAACCCAAGATCCTCATCCCCCTCAAAGGCAGAGGAGCCTGTAGGAGCTGCATGCCTGCAAGCTGTGGGGAGAGGTAAACCGGCGGAGCAGGACCTCAGCTTCTTTGAAAGTAGGGCTATAGCTGCTTGGCCAAACTGGGCATCAATGGACATCTTACTCCTTCCACAGCCATCAGTTTTCTTATTTCTCTTGCCACTCATCCAATCTTTCAGGAGTTTTGGGGTGCAGAGGGCAGAGCTCCCTGCCCAGCTGGCACTGCTGCTGGGCTAGTTCCAGCAGAGTCGGCCCAAGGAGGACATCTGCAAAACTTGTGGAGTGCCAGGACCCACAGGGTCTCTGAGACTGCCCCTCGTCCCCCACAGCACTTATCACAAGCTGCTGCTACTCCACAAATCAGATTTAGGACTTACTTTCTACATACTGATGTTAGCCTGCCGTCAGAATTTCAGTTAGCCTTTTTTTTTCATCTTCTATTAGTCTGTGTCAAGCTGTGTGGTATTTTCACTCCTGAAATTTCTCAAAACTTTGAGCATTCTGTATTACAGTCTAATCCCAAAGCCAAAACTGGTAAATTCAATATATACTTCAGAAAATGGCTCATATATATGACTGTATGTTGCTGAATTTTTACCGGGTATCTTGTACTCATCACTTTTAAATGTCCCACAAAGCATGCAGCTATAATGAGCTCCAGCTTGCACTGGGCTGAAATCACCTTTAATAAAGCCCCAGAGGAACCCCCCACTCTTGAGGAGCCCCCTCCCAGTGGAGGGAGCAGAGGAAGCTCAAAGTTGCAGTGTGGGCTGGGGTGGGAATTGAAGCTTGTGCCTGTGCAGCGAAGCAAGATTCCTCTCTGCATGTGGCAATGTCTTTAATGCTGGGGCCAAATCTTGCATTTACGACAAAGCTAAAAAGGAAAACTCTTTCCAAACATTCATAAGCCACTTCAGAAAGCTTCTATTTAAGATGAACCACAAAGCACGTACCTTGCCACAGGTCTGCACTGCTTTTAGCTGACCCCATATGTAATGGCAACCTGAATGAGCTGTTAAACGCTTTAACGCAGCCCTCTGGCCCCTAAGGCACCTTTCTCCTGTGAACGCCCGAGCCAAAGCTCTGCAACTGCAAGCTTTAAATCTGGAAACACAAACCACCCTCCCATCTCGTTAGAGAATAAAAGTATTCGCTGGGACACAGCGAACAGTAAATTGAATGCCCAAGTTAGGGATGAGGCAGGCTATGTCTCTCACTCCTGTGAGAACACCCATGTTTGGGAAGTGTTAACTGTTAGTGGCAGCACTTGGGCACAGCATAGTCTGCCCTGTGCCTTTTAATTAAACAACAATACAAAGAGGCTGTCCTTCCTACCAAGTGCGACAGAGAAGGCATTGGTTGTGGAAAGCATCCCTGCCGCTGCTGTCAGCTCCCATCCAAGCACATTGCACAGGGGGAGGCATCTGCTCCTCCTTCCCTGGGAATTTATTAATCTTAGACCGCATTGCAGTAGAGCAGATTCACCCCCCAGTAGAAACAAGAAATAAAACACACTATTTCCTTGCCTTGGAGCAAAGAGACCAAAACTGAAGCATGGGACATACTTAGTTAAAAAGAACCCCAACACACACAACTTTGATGTATTTGATGCAGGAAATGACATGGTTTCTCTAGCTACATTGCTATGAAATCTTAAGTGAAAGATTGCTTCCAGCAGAACACACTGATTAAATCTGAAGAGATTTAAGAAAAATTAAGATTCCAAGGCCCAATTAATTTTCCGATTAAGAAGTCAAGATGGGTAAGGAATTGGGAGTGGCAGCTGAGATGCAAGTCTTTCTCCTTGATTGTGCTTCTGTTTATTAAAGGAGCTTTAAAAACCAAGGTAGGGTAGAATAAAAGGCTGACCTTTGATGTATGTGATATGCCATAAACTAGAACCAGTCCTCCAGATTTTTGCTTGTCAGCTTTGCATTTATGAAACAGAAGCTGCCTTTAAAGATAGTTTAACATGATTACAGGTCTCTCTATGAAGTTCTCTCTTAAAAGTAGGTTGTATACATTGTCCCTTCTTCCTTTATGGTATTAAAAAGAAAAAAGTAGTCTGAAAGTTTTGAGAACCAATGTTTCCTACTTGCTTCTTTTTCCTGGCATCCCAAACTCATGCAAAATCTTGTTCTTTTCAGCTAGGGAAATTTGTGGATGATCGTGGATTCTCTGCGAGGGCTGAGTGGCTTCCTTGCTCCTGTGGAAAAGCAGGAGAAAGGCCTCAGAAAAAGAGCTTTTCTTATAAAGGTATTAGTAACAACCATAACAATGAAAACAATGCAAATAAGAAACATTTCTATGTGCTGAGGGAGGATATTATGCACTTGGCAGAAGTGAGGCCATATCAGCCATCCTCCAGGCAGCCATAGAGCCTTGCAGAACAGATGTGCCATTTCAGTGTTAAAAAAACATACAGCTGAAAAGCAAATCCCTTTCCAAGATCTCTTTTCCACAATAATAATCAATCAGCATGTTATTTTCAAGGAATATTGACTAGAAATAATTTCTGCAGAACTACCTTCCTAACAAAATCTAAACCTCCAGCTGAAAAGTTTTAGTACAAAGAGGGAAAACAGCCAAACTTACCTCTGTGTCGGGGAATTTGAGAGACTTCCCCATGCCCAAATCAGATACATGCAAATGCTAGAAGAAGGGCTTACCTAAAAAAATTGGGGGAAAAGTCACCCAGGAGTAAAGTCAACTATACTGAGATTCCAATGTACTGCAAGTAGTGAAAACTGTCTAACCCCCTGAAGTTTGCAATCCTCATCTAAAGTACTGTATACTCTGTAGGTAAAACCTCCTGCCCCAGAAATCCAAGGGAGGGTGAAAGAACTCACTTGAAGGTTTGTCTCTTTGAAAAAGACCTGAGGAATGGAAAAAAAGGTCCATTTCAGGGCTCACAGAATAAGTGTATTTAGATACTCCTCCTTAAGAAAGGACCCAGATGCAAGCAAGGTTTGTGCCATAGTTTAAATCCAGGTTCCCAGGAAAACTTGCTTACAGAAAGATGAGAAGATCTGAGGATCATTACTGCAGAGGATTCAGAGAAATTATCTCCTAATACGCAGTTGAAGACAGAACTAGTCTTGGTCTCTCTTTGGCTTGAACCTCTACTGAAATTTAATGCTGACAAATCAAAAAGGGATATATCCAGAATCCGTAACCCTGATAAAAATGGGAAATCTGTATCATCTTAATCAAAGGATATGCCACCCTGAGCTGGATCTGTGTCTTGTCCCTTGGCCTCATATGACTCCTGTGTGCTAGAGGTTAAGGGTTTGTTAAAGAATATCGGTTTTGATTAAGTGTCACACATGGTGTAAAACATCCTCTTTATCACTGGCAGTGAAGGTTGGGGGCCAGACAGTGCCTTTTAGTGAGCTTCTAATATAAATTAGGTGTCTTAGGTAATGGGTGGTTTTCAGACAGGATTGATCTTTCTATGGTCCAGTGAAAGTAGGTGTGTTTGGTGAGATGTCACAAAAGCAAGCTTCCTGGCACCTATACTAATGGGCTGGTTACCCCTTTTGGAGTAGGACTTGAAAAATGCAGCACAGGAATCCCCCCTCCCCCTTCCTAACTTTTTCATTTTCTTGATGTAATGGGCAAAGGTCTATATATCCTTTACTCCTTTAGTATTTCAGTCCTTGTATTTGCAGTATCACTCAGTGAATCTTAAGCCACTCATCCTTTTAGTCACTTAGAGCTCCCTAAACTTGCATGAACTTAAAGATGAAGTGGTTACGAGTAGACTAGGTTACTTACTATTTTTATCAGCGTACAACCTTTAAAGAAAAACGTATCAAGTACACTATCACCACCACAACCAAATGATTTCTCTTCCCCATTAAGTCCTCCTTGGAAACTTTGATGGCACAGAAACCTAGGAAGAACTGTAGAGATGTTAAACCCTAAGTTCCCCTGCCTCAAAAATAAGAGCAAACATGCATTTCTATAGACATCAAAACGTGTCTGTATTTTCGTCTTTATGAAGCAGAAATTCTCTCAGCTTTGTGCAAAGAGTGGCATGATCAAAAGCACAGACTGAGCACATGAGAGCCAGAAGCTGTAATGCGGAGTCTAACCATGGACCTCAGGTAAAGAGGGTATATACAAAATAAACTTTTCCTTTATAGTTCATTGACATGTCATAGTTAAAACTTTTCTGAAAAGTTTTCATGGGTTTATGAAGAAGTGAAAGCAGAAATGTTGGCATTGAAGGCTCATAAACCCTGGCGCTGAACACCATCCTCAAGTCTTTAAATACACAAAAACATGTCACAAACATTATAATATTTCATTGTGTTTCCCACATACCCACTTCCCATTGGAGCACTGGCAGATTGGGTAAAAATCATTAGATAATTAAGATACATAAGTCTATTCTGATTCTGACCCAGAAAGATTTCCTTGGACACCAATTTAACTAGCTTGGATAACAAAGATTTAGAGCATGAATACCCTTAATATGCTTGTAAAAATGCATTTGTCTTTAGGCAAAGACTTAGGTGCACCTGTAACTCCAAGCACAGAGTAGTTTCACTGGATACAGTAGGATCATTATGACTCAAGTTGCATTTGCCTGCAAACTATAACAGAACCAGCCTCAGCCAGGACCTGCGCAATGCTCAGGCATGAAAATGCCTTTGGGCTCATGGGCTGGTCTTTGGGCCTCAAAAAGAAATCAGGTCTCTTATTTTGAAGGTTCTCACTTTGTCAGGGACACAGTACATCTTGATTTCTAATGCATTTAAAGATATTTTGTCCCAAGTAAAGACATCAAATGGAATACAAATGACATAGGTATTCTTACTGATTGCTAGAAATAACCCATTAGTACTTCTAAGATACAAATTGACATAGTATTAAAACACAAGAGTCATGCAAACAGACCTCCACTGCCTTTGGAAACAGAACTACTAATTTCAGAGTGAACATACTCATCTCAGAGCAGCTGCAATGCCAAAGCCCTTCCAAACCATGTCAGGAGCTCACTTAGGAAACAAACATACATTTTATGAGCCTGTCTTATACGACCACCTCACGTTGTTCCTCATGGAATAACTGACAAACGTTTCAAAACTGCAGTTTGCCAAAATAAGTTGTTCACCTATCAGAAACACTCCTGATCGTGCAGGAACTCCCTGCAATGCTGAGCATCACTTAGCTTTGCCAATTTGCTGCCACTGGGACCATGCTATCAAGAGCACACAGGATACTTAGGACCAGGTTTGGAAGAGCTAATACCAGAAGCAGGAGAGGGAGGCAGAGCCACCACAGCAGGAGCACCCTGCAAGCTTCCTGAGCCCTGGCAGGGATGCCTCAGGCAGCTGTAGGCAGCTTTGGGATTGCTTCCTCTGACTCCCATCACCATCCTAATTTCTTGTTTGGTTTTCTTGTGTTTTTTTTTTTTCATGGCTCAGACATAATTTCAATGTGTTCCTGTCTTCTAAAACTCATGTTAAATGTTAACACTACCTGATTTGTCACAGGAGCACCCCTCCTTACTGGAGAAATGGAAGAGGGTACAGAGCACAGAGAAGTGGACAGAGTGCAGCTGTGCTGTGCTCACTGCTCCTCTCCCAGTCACTGAGCTGGGAACTGCAACAGAGTTACAAGAGGTTGCTTGTCTAGCAAATGCACTTTGTCACAGGCTGGGAATTATTGAATAAGAATGCTTCCAACAAGGATACACTGGTTTATTCCCAGCTTGCCCTGTCTGTCAGCAGGGCAGGATTAAACAGGCTGTTTGCAGCCCCAGGAGCAGCCTAGACCTCCCTACAGCCCCATTTATTCAGCAGAAAGGGAAGTTTGCCTGCTGCTTACCTTACAGATCCAGGATGGCAACAGCACCCCAGCAGTGTTTTCTGGCCTGCCTTGCCATCCTCGGTTTCCCAGAGACGACATCCATGGCCCAAACTCTCTGTGTGGGGTCATGAAGAGCACATGACAGGATTCAGCAACTGGCAGTTCATTTCCTCTGTTCAAAAAAGGTTGCTACAAAGACAGATAATCGAGATATATCACTGCAGCATAGAAAGATTATAGAAATATTGGAAACTCTCCACCTTATTCCACATATGTAGATTTTGTGCCTCCCTTTTGCTATTCAGATGGGCAGAGACCAAGTGCTAGAAGGGTAACATTGAACAGAAGGTGCCTAAAGGATCAGTTCTACATTTATTACTCTCTGTTTTTGTGCTGATGCAAATACAAATCAACCTTTTATCCTGTGACCATCAAATGGTGGGCTAAGCTTCTGGTGAGCTGGCTGCCCTCACCTGAGTTGCGAGAAGGGGAGGTCCATTCTGTTCGGGGATGAAGCATGGAAAGAGGGGAAGATTTAAGGCCTATTCCCATGGGGAGTTCATGGGGTCTCACTGATGGTCCTGATTAAATGTGCAATAGCATGTCCTACTTGAAAGGCAAACCTATTTTAATGCCCATACAGCCCAAATGCAGTTTGATACCCCATCCCTTCTACATACCCCTCTGAAGGTGCTCTCCTGCAGCCCTTACCAGTGCAAAATTGCTCTGTACAGAAGTGACCCTTCGAAGGTTTGACAGTTTTCTGTTTGTGAATGGAGGAGAGGAAAAACAAGACCAAAATCTCTTGACCTTTAAAGAATAGGGTTGTCAAATTCAAGGGACAATTCTCATGAAATGGAGTGTTAAATTGCACAGTGTTCTCCCTAAGCACAAAGCCCCCAAGCTGCTACCCTGCACCCACTCTGGTTTTATTCATTTCTAATTCCTCTTAGTCTTTCTTCATGAAATGGGAGAAGAGAAGGTTTCACGTGCTGCAGTGCAGATCCACCTCTGCCATGGAGACAGACCAGAGGCCATTCCCACTCCCACGGGAGCCCTGACTGCCCAACCTGATCCACAGGTGCCAAGTCCAACGCATTGCTGCACACACAAGGCCTTTCTGAGCTGCATCTCCTCTCCCTCAGGGACTCATGGTGCTTTGTACCACCCTGGGGTGTGCTGGGCTTTGCCTGAGGCTCCCGTGGTGGCTGATGACAGATGAGCTTGACAGCCTGTGCCACAACCAGGTGACTGAGCATTAGCTCGGCTGCGAGTGCAGGCGCTAAGTAAATCTCATTCCTAATCCAAATCGCTTTTGATAAGAACAAAAGCTGTGTGCAAATGAATATTTCCATCTTATTTCAAATTCTAGGTTTCAACTGCAATATTAATGCTATTTTACAGTGTAATTTACTTGTAATAATATGTCATTATTGCCATTTTACAGTTTTCTCTTAAAGTAGTAAAGAAAATGTTTTAAAAGGCACAAATAGCTGCAGCACAAATCTCCATTCAGCCTAAGAATCTGTGCTCTCCCTCAGAATGGCACGTAATTGAAAACAATGACATCCCCAATGGGCTAAACACTCCAGTCATTAGCGCAGTTTTATTTTGGAATAAAAGAGCAGCTTACAGCTTTTTTCCTAAATAGTAAATATAAATTAAACATTTCTCTTCTTTTCCAAGAACGGCATCTGCCAGTGAAGCCAGGGCTGACCTCAAACACTTTGCACAAACGTGTCTCAAACCACACTGGGTTTAGACATGAACCTCCCCAAGGCGAAGGGTTTCCTGCAACAGGGCACATAGAAGAAGTGTCCTTACCTGGTGGCAAGTTCCTGAGCGCCAGGTGACCATACTGCTGGGTTGGTAGAAAGTTCAGGCAGCCTTCAAAAGCCAGGCTGTGTGCACAGGGAGGGAGGTGGCACAAGAAGGCAGCCAGGTGATTGCAGCCATTTGGTTCATCAGGGTGAGCCCAGGACCAAGGGATGGAAGCTGTCTGTGCTGGAAAGTCTAAAGACTGTCACAGTTTTTCTTTCCCCATCACAACACTCCATGGACAGATGGGGTCAAGGCTATTTGAGTTCTGAGTGGTCAGGGAGGGTAGGTTACCCATCAGATTGTCTCCTGAAGGCTGAGAGTTTATCCCAGCAGCAACTATTGCTGAGCAGCTGTGAGATTTACACCACATTTCCAAAACCATAATTTCTCTGTGTGATCTCTCTCTGAATTTGACAGAAAAATATTTAATGGCTGGCAAAACATTAGTAAATAAAAGCAGATCAAGATGATGTTGTTACAATAACAGATTACATTACAATTCCCTGTCCTTGGGAAAAGCCTGATTAGACCAAGATCCTCACGGGGTCTTATGAATAAGTCAGGAAGGGGCTCTAATGACCCTGTGTGAGAGCATGCAAGCTGCAGCGCAGCCAGTGAGGTGCCAGGTGCCTCTCAGAAGCAGGCACTAGCCTGGATGACTAACAGTAGTTATCACAGGGAGGTTGCTGATTTTCTTTAATAATTTGGGCCTGTTTTTCTGCTAATATAAACAAGTACTGCTCTATTGAAGCCAAGAGAATGCTGCCAATTTATAACAGCAAAAACTGACCCTTAATCTATTTTTAATCCCTTTATTTTCATTATCTTTTTGAAGAATTGTATCTCAGCCTCAATATTCCCCACTACAGAGACAAGCAACAGACTCTTCTTGTTAATCAATGTATGGGAAACTCCAGTGGCTGAAGTACACCCTTCCACCTTTGCAAGCACACCTAGCATTGATTACTGATCTTATATCTTGGAATGCATAATTACTGAACTAAGAGAAAATTACTTTTTGCTTGTGAATGTCAGGACAGCTCTGAATCCATGAATGACTCACCTTCAGGCACTGGTGTTTAATTTATGAGCTATTTATCTCCTTGCACACACCCCAGCACAAACAATTATACTTAGTAATTTGTTGATCTTATCAAGGCTGTTTGATGTTAGCATTGCTACCTCCAATAATGCTGTGCTTTGAAACTTAAACAGGATTTATAACCAAATTTGGATACTTCAATTCAGATTACAGGGAAGTTTAACTCTTCAGCAACCAGAAGGTTTTGTGTGCAATTTCCAAAGCATCTTGTGCTGACAAATTTGATGAGGTGACCCTTCAGCAGCATCAGAGCCCCTGGGTAGAACCAGTTCTGTCCTTGCACAGCATGGGTGGGTGATCCTAGCAGAGGGGACAGTGAAGCCCTGTCCTGGGCCAGAGCAGCAGCATCACCTCTGTCCCCCTGCCCACGTAGTCAAAACCTCATGCCAACCTGCAGTGTCCTCCCTTGAAGCCTGTACTGCTGCTCTGGCTCACTTCTGGGAATCTTTTTATGTGGGCAACAGCCTTCCTCATTACTGAGCAAGGACTTTATTAACCTTTAAACTATTCCATGTTTACTATAAATCAAGTTGTATGAACCCCTTTGTGCAAGCTAACTGCCTTTGTTGACAGGTGCAGATACCAAACCAGGGGCCAGGAGCATTTACCCCAGGCTGTGCTTTGCCTGCTGGCAGCTCCTCTGTGCCTGTGGCCATGAGGTGATGAAGGTCCTCACAAACAGGCTTCCCAAAGCGCCCTCATAAACCTTCTTCCCTCCTCTCTGCATGCTGCTATCATCATTAGGCTGAAATAGAGCAAGTGAACTTAGTATAAGAGGTATGAGCAGTGCCAGGTTGGAAAGGATCATCTAGTCCCTTGCCATGGGCAGGGACACCTTCCACTAGCCCATCCAACCCAGCCTAGAACAGTTTCAGGGATGAGGCAGCCACAGCTTCTCTGGGCAACCTGTGCCAGAGAATCAGCACCTCACAGTGAAGAATTTCTTCGTAATACCTAATCTAAACCCACACTTTTTCAGCTTAAAGCCATTGTCCCTTGTCCTGTCACTACATGCCCTTGGAAAAAATAACATAAGTCTGCACTTTTAAGTCCAGCCTCAAATCAGCTGCACCTTCAGGCCTGGCAGTGCTGCTGTGGGTGAGGCAGGGGCTCTGCAGCCAGTGCACCCACACCCAGCTCTGCCTCTGCAGAAAACTCTGGATCACTGGAGATGAAAACACAGTTAACATGGAGTTCCTCTATCCCTACCCTCACCAGAATATTCCTTGGTATGTTACGTACATTTGTTTGGACAAACCCTCATATATAATCTTAGCCTTTTCAGTTCACCCTGTTGTGCAGAGTTCCTGCCCCTGACGAAGCCAAAGTCCTTCCCCTCCCACGGCAGCAGCAGAGCTGCCAAGGGTACAGAACCCCAGGTTCCTGCTCAGCCAGCCTGGGGCTGCCAGCCCGCTGACTTTCCAAGACTCAGGTATCTGCATTTTGTTAACTAACACATCCCACGTGCTCTGGCAACAGCCACAGATCTGATTTTCTGCAAGATTCATGAGGTTTTTCTGTGTTGAGCGCACATATTTTGCATGTAGAGATACAGGTGTTCCCTAACGGTGTGGAGCTGTAATGAGCTCTGATGGGCAGGCTCCTACCCAGTCATCAGCTCCTGACAGCAAGCACACACATGTAACTCATTCCACAACCTGCAACACGCTGCCAAATGTCTATTCCTATGGATCCACAATGGGCATTACCTGTAGATAGAAGCCAAGGAATAACTGCTTCAAAGGCAGCCTTGAAATGCAGAATCGACTTTAAAACTTTCAAAGCCCAATGAGCACACTGCTATTTCAATCCACAAGGGTACTGGGATGAATACCATTGCTTTGATTATTATTATTACTATGTTTTCAAAGCCTTCAATGGTTTTCCAGGTTTAATTGAAGTGAAATCATGGATTAGCATAATCAAACATATGGAATTAGTATGGGGGGGAGTAAAAATTAAAAGAAGCTATTATTAGGTTTAAACAACTACAGACTTCTACTGACTTGCCCTGCTTCATCCTCTTTGAGCTGAGTTCATGAGTGGAGAAAAATGCTAAAATTTAGCTAATATTTTTTTTAACTGAAAACCTTGCTACACACATTGCTCTTTCAACATGCAATTTTACAGTCCTGTTGAAGAAATGCTCAGTGTTTAAACCACCCAACAGAATGGGGCATGTAGCATCCCTGACTACTGCCTTGGTAAGGACCAATAGAGCTCTGCAAGGACAGTTTGAACAAGCCTGGTTGCCATGAGAATATAAAACACTGCACTGAGAACACACCTTCCTGATGCTTGTGAAGCTACAAGGGTTATTTGCCAGCTTGCTGGTGCAGGGACAGGAAAGGAGCACACTGTCATGGGGCTGAATGCCTGGGGATGTGTACTCGGGAGGACTGTCCCTGCCCACAGCAGGCTCCACTGGGCAACAGTGTCAATAAAGTGCCAGGAGGTGCTCAGTGAAGCAACCCCAGCTACAGTGCAGCCACTCCAGCTGTAAGCTTGTTCTGTGGGAAAAGAGGAAGGAAAATATGGTTTACAACACGGCCTTTTCAAAGGAGGCACTCTGCAGACTCATTGACCAGACCTGTAGTCTGGGAAGAGATCAGTGTGAACTTGGGTGATGAAGGGGAGAATCATAGAATTTAGGGGTTGGAATGGATCTTACAGATCATCTAGCCCCAACCCCCTGCCATGGGCAGGGACACCTCCCACCAGACCAGGTTGCTCAAGGCCTCACCCAGCCTGGCTTTGAACACTGCCAGGGTTGGGGCAGCCACTACTTTCCTGGGCAACCTGTGCCAGTGTCTCACCACCCTCACAGGAAAAAGCTTTTTCCTAATATCCAGCCTAAATTTCCTCTCCTTCAATTTGAATGTTACCCCTTGTCCTATCACCGCAGTCCCTAACTGCAGTCCCTCTCAAGCTTCCCTGTAGCTTCTTTAGATACTGAGAGGCTGCTATGAGGTCTCCACACAACCTTCTTTTCACCAGGCTGAACAGACCCAACTTCCTCAGCCTGTCAAGGCTGAAGGTAGATGAAAGAGAAGGAAGATGAAAAACTGCAGCGGGTAAGAAAGGATCTTTCAGGAAGTGTAAATAACTTGAAACAATTACCATAATGCTACCAATCTCTGCAGGGATTAACTGGACACAGTTAACCAAAGAGCAAGTAAATATGAAATTAAGACAATACTTACTTGAGTAAGGATTTTAGACAAAATGCAGAACTCTGAAGGACATTAAAGAGATCATTCTCTTTACTGGTGTTTGGAGATAGCCTTTGAAGAAAAGTTGCTTTGGAAAGGATGATGGCAATAGGTGAACTCAATGGCAGTGCAGCATCCTGGTCTTTTACAGTGGCCAACAGACGCTTCACAGATATAAGGTGTACATACAAGCTTTTTCCCAGCATCCAGCAATTTATGAATTTAGGGCACTCCAAGTGCAGAGGTGATGTCTCTGTTTTTAACAGGGTGTTTCTTTCCCAATCAACCCCCAATTTTTCTCCCTCCTGTGGCTTAGTCCAAGTGTTTTTTAACCCCTGCCAACATTCAGCATCCGCATCATCTTGTGGCAAGAAGTGCACAGCTGAAACCAATGTAAAACAAGTATTTGTTTTAGCCTGTCACCCACACTAGCCTGAGCACTGAATTTATGAAGACATGAAAATCCATCAGTCCTTTGTGGAATTTTGAGTCCAAAGACACCCAAATGGCAGCCAAGAGATGGCCAGCTACACCTTGGTGGAGCCTCATCCTACTGAAACATTTCAAATAGCCAAAGACACCAGAGTTTCAGACAGTAAGTGGCTATTTCTAGGTCATCACTGACCACTGAGCACACCCATTATCTGTTGTACTTTAGGTAACATACTATGGAAACAACATTATGTTTTTTCTGATACATTAATCCCCACAGAAAGCCCGAGACTGCTTTCCATGTGCTGTTATGGGAAATGCTGTTAGGACAGAAAACTATATCCAATACAAGAGGTACCTGTGGGTACAAATAGCTTCAAAAGCTACATTTCTGGTTTTCTTTATGCTTCTTGATAGTCTGAAATGTCACATCTTGGGGTGCCCAAGCACATAATCTAGATATTGCTATTGATGCTGCCAACAAGAAGACAGCAGTAAGCCCTTATTTGCCTACAGAATGTTTTTATTTGACCATGAACATACCTTTAAAAGTGAATCTCCTGATCACACATCTTCAGACACACACTCCCTGTCCTGCTCTGCATTTCAGAGCAGACTCACAGCAAGCAAACTGGTTATCCCTTGGGCATTTTACAGAAAACTGGTTCTCTCTTGAGACTGAAGTGGAAACTGCCCTCCAACTCATGGGACCAGCCTGCAAACTGCCCAGTGTAGCCCCTCAAATACATGTCATGGTAGTATCAGGTCCCCTATGCCAACCACTTTGCTCTCCAGATCTACTCTGGCAGTCACCCCACGAGCAGGTACAGCTGCTTTCACAGACATCTCCACGGCACTTTCAGGCACTCTTGGTGGTTTGGAGGCAGGTAGCAGCCTTTTCCCTGTTCCATGGGTGTTGTTCAATGCCAGAAACATGCCATCAATGTCAGGGCTATTAGGCACTGAGGAATGCAAGTGAACAGGAAGGGTTAGTAACTACTTCTCCTTTGCAAAATTCCCTACTTTTTGTATTTTGGAAGAGCAGTGCCCACAGTATTTTTGCACCCTTCTCCAGCTGGAGAAACAACATGTCACCTTCTACCCACTGCCACCATCCCCAGCAAGTACAGGTTGCTGAGAGCAAAACATGTGCAGGCAAATTTCATGTTGTTTTGTCTCAAATAGAAAATTGAGTAGGATGGATACATTGCACGTGGAGTCACCTGGGCAGGTTGAAATACATAAATAACATTAGGTTCAATTGCATCTCTATTTAAAACAGAGTGCTTGGCACTTGCTACATATATATCTACTAGTTTTTAGGAGCTGAATGCATAGACCCACTGAGGAGAAACATGTAACATGGCAGTTGTCACAAGTCACCAGTGACAGAAGTAACAGAGCTTATCAGATTATTCTTTCTTTTAATAAAACCTGGGTTTATTCTGTAAAAATTGATTAGTTTCAGCAGCTCAAAGAACATTACTTAAAACAGCTGAAGAGATGAACTATATTCAGGCATATCAATAAATTGAAACATAAACATTATAGAATTTTTTTTTAAATGTGGTAAATATTTTACATTCATTTTCTATTTTCAGGATATTGTATTAACTTGGAAAAAACCTGTCAAGCGACAACTTAGTTTGAGTTCTAATTACCTTTATTTTTAGAACGGGGAGCCATCATGAAGTGCACATATTCAAATCAAAACCATTCAGGAGCATGGGAATATTTTGGAAACCAGAACAAATTTCAGACAGGACAAGAGAACACATTTCAGTGGGTATTAGTGCAGTAAAGAGGTTACTTCTCTTTCAGCAGCACATGTACTCCACTTCTCACTCACCTTTCATTGCGTCTAAAACCCAGCATGAGCCCTTCTCTGTTACTAGCACCTTGCTGACTTCCAAGAGAAACAGGTAGGCTCTGTTTTCTTTTGGATTTGACTTTTAACACAAGATTTGATGGTCCTAATCTTTTCTCAATTATGTAACATCAAAATAATGCCAAGAACAAATATTAGCAGCACAAGGGAGACGATACAAAAGAGAATTTCAAGGGTTCCAAAAGATCTGAGGTCCTAATTTCTCTGCTTTACAATAGTCTCCCCTCTCCTGCCACCATGACAAAAAACGAGATGCTCTTTAAAACAAAATCAACAACTACATATTGAAGCAATCTGTCCTCCCTCTTTCTCCTCAGTGCAATTAAAGGCATGATGCCAACTTTTCAACAATGAGACTCGTGGCTCTGGCTGACCCATGTCTTACTCTTTCAGAAACTTACTTTTTCAGAAGCTCAAAGGCAGCATCTCAAGGGAAGCTTCGGAGCAGGGCATGACCAGTGCTCCCAGCGTCTTACACACAGAGGGGGGTTAGCCAGTGGCAAGTTGTCTTTTCAAGGTTTATAGCAAGTGAATTTATCACTGTGACACAAGAAGCCTGGCACACTACGACACCAGCACAGCTAGCGACAGCGTCGCCGCCAGCCGTGACCCCACTGAAGCTGTCGCTGAAATCCCAGGCACATGGGCACTCAGGAAAAGCCAGGCTGCTCTAAATACACTAAACATACTGTGAGAAAGGGCAGTTCTACGGCTTGCATTAAAAATGCAAACTTGGCTTTATTTTTGGAAACACCTTGTTTTTCTGTGTTGCCCAAAGAGACCGGATCTCCCCCATGGTTAAAAGGTAAAGGGGTAAAAAAAGTACTCACAGCTGCAACCTCATTTCAGCAGAACAACTTACCTATCCAGCACAGCGTGACCTCTTCCTTCACAACACTATCTGTGTCACCCTCCGCTGGCCTGAAAACCAGACCTGAGAGGACAACACACAACATCAGGCACCTCCAGCCTCAACCATTTATTAATTTCAAGGCAAGAGTGAAACACTATTTCAAAATGATTTGAACAAAAAAACCTACAAAGACAACATGATTTTTCTACACATATTTCCCCTTTCCAGTAATAATCATTTATGCTGCCATCATTCTTATTATCCTCACTATCATCTTTCAGTGAACGTCCATCTACAAATTCATTAACTTTTTTGAGACAAATCATTGGCATCCTAATCTTCTGATTCCCATGAAAGACTCACTCTCAAGATACAATTGCAGCTGCCCCACACTGCCAGTTACTGTATCATACACGTCTTAAAATTCTGTAATCAGCATCCACCAGGTGCCGTATCGCATTCAACACACCACAGCCAGTCAATACAGACATCCCCAAACACACCAAGGCTGGTTTTGTCAAATGTTTTATTGAGTGTAGACATCTGGAGTACTGTAAAACATGCATTATCTGTAGATTCAAAAAGGAGCAAGCCACATTGTCCTCACTGTCAAACGTGTCAGGCTTGGCATACATGATGGAGATTAATGAAGTATCATGAGAGTAATATGGTTCCCGAAAAGCTTCTACAATTTGGAGTAGGGTCTTAATCGTTTGAAATGCAAAGCTGTTCACATTTAGTGAACTTGCATGTTTGCTGGAGGTGCCATATTTTAATTCAAAACAAACAAGAATCATTTTACTGGGGGGAGGGGAGGGAGGTTCCCTAGGTAGAAACTGTATGCTTTTTGTTTCCAGATATTCCATCCCAAATAAAAATTCATATGCTTTTTGAAACAGCACAGTTTATTTCTGAGCGAACAACATCTGATATTCATTTCTTCTTGGGTTGTTGAGGTGTATTAAATTTAAAGAAGATAATATCTCCATCCTCCACTACGTAATTTCTGCCTTGTTGCCTGTATTTTCCAGCAGCCTGTAAATGGAACAGACGAAAGGAAAAACCGGTTATTTCATTAAACATTTCATAGTATTTTCAAATGGCAATTATTTAAATACAATTTGGTAAAGAAATGGTAACTACCTCAGCTTCAGAGTTTGACAGCCACAATACTCCTCAGTTTGACATCACTTGGTTTTACATACATATAAAATACACACAAAAGTAATTTAACCTCCACTGGATCAGTAGTGCTTAAAATCCATCTGCATTAGATGGTGGTAAACCCTGTAATCCCTGGCAAGCCTTAAGATAAAGGACTCTGAAAACAGCTCTATTTTTCTCCCCCCTGGATTTCTTTTTCTTCACCTGAAAAACCTGCAGATAGCAAACACCAGTAGCAGGAGTCTAAACAAGTATTGTTGGAAAGGGCCATCGGCAACAGTTTGCACCAGGGTAGAACAGCTCTTAAGTGGATACCTGAACTACTCCCGAGCGGCTGGACAAGACAGCACTGTCAAAACTAACGATGGGAACACAGTGCAGAAGTCACAACTGTGTGTGCCTTGTGCTTCGAGCAGGGCTCTCCTGCTTGCTTGTACCTGGATAATGAAGGGCTAAGGAGCACAAAATGCAGGCTCAGTTTTTTCTGTCAGAAATTTCCTTTAGAAGAAATTTGTTTCAGAAGGACAGATAGAAGAGCTGCTAAGCTGTGAAACCAGGATACAGGAGGAAGGCATATAGACCAAAGACATGAAAAGGAAATTCGTTATGGAAATGCTGTACTTGAGGAGAGCAGAAAATAGGCAAAGAATCTATTAAATATCAGTACTCTCCACATTAGAATTTATTATTCTATTTTCCTATCGTTATCTCATGATAATTAAACCTAGGATTACAGAGGCTGCAGCATTAGGACTGACAGGCTGGGCGGGAGGTGGTCTGCGGAAGCATTTATCTTGAAAAGTGTCTCCAATATGGAAAAGTTGAGAGCTTCTGCTTTAGTTCAATAACCGTTCCTGTTTTGAAGTTTTCTCTTGCAGGAGAAAGTGCTTCCATGCAAGACCTGACTGTGCCATTATTCTCAATGACACTATCACAGTGGTGGCATGCTAAGATCCCATTACAGGAAAGCTGTTAACTAATGACCTTAGTTGCTGTAGAACAGAACAGATTAATGGTACACAGTTAACTCAGACACCTTTCTTTCACAAAACCCGCTCTGTAAAGCAACGTATTTCCCCATATTGCTGTCTGGAAATTTAGAGGCTCAATAACCTTGTTGCTGTCAATCCTTATTTAAAGGCTGTCCTCAGTGATGTTAGCCTATGGAAAACTGCAGCTGAGATAGCCTCGACAATAAATACACAGTGAAACAGCAATTGATCTTACCCCATACAATACTATGGATAACTAAGAAATAGGACTTTGCAAATGTTTTTATATTTCTTCCCCCTGGAAATCAGTAAAAGGTTTACTTTCAAGCAGACGTAGTAGCTCTTTTCTTTGAAGATCCTAATAATGCTCAAAGTCAAGAGTAATTAGACTAATTGATGGCATAAACACTAATAAAACAGCGCTGTAAAAATCAGCAGCAAGTGTAAGCTGCAGGCACAGGTACAGAGACATTTTACAGCTGAATACATTTATTAATCACAAATATTTGTGGACAAAACTGGCCTCCACAAAGTAACCACACAGATTTTTTAGCACACTGTCAAAGTGGCATAGACTTCTTTAATTAAATACATTTTGACACACTAATGCAAGTTTATATATTTTTGTTACCAGTTTACAGTTAATTAAAAGTGACAGTGTTCCTTTAAATTCTCTAGAGACCATTTAATCCATTTCCATTGCTATCAGAAACACTGGTTGAAAAAATCAATACCCATTTGTGAATCTTGAGTATGTATTAAACAAGACACGTCTAACCAGTTCATTTGCACTTGAAAGCAGCCATCTGTAGAAGCCAGCTTTGCCTAAGCAGATATGATTGCTAATAATGTGATATCCCTGTAGACTACAAAGCCCACACAGAGCTATTCAGTGTATAGTTCACAGCACTGGCATTAAATTAGTTATGCCGCACTGGTGTTAAACACACACAAAATCAAACTTAAAAATCGATCAACTCGATAACATACAAAGCAAGCAACTCCCATTGCCACTGTGATTTCAGTTGACTCCCTAAAAGCTCCTAAATTTAATTTTAAAAGTAATTAGGATTGTGTATGGCATGAAACATTGTATTAAATGCAAATTAGAAAAGACCAGAGGAATATGATACTTTTTTTTCTCAAAACAAGGTGTTTTTTTCTAACCTTGATATTAAAACTGAGTAACAAATGCAGATATGCTTGTTTTGCAGATACTTCAAAACAATAACAATTTAACCACTAAATATAATCTGAGCATGGAAGCTTAATTTTTAGAATCCCACACCATGAAAGGCAAAGAAAAATATACAAGCAAAACACTTATTGATCAATCCAATAGGTGTGAAGTGCAGCAGCTTCTCAAGGAAAACATTCAGATTTGAGCACCAGAAACTGTTGCTGGCGAGATTTGAATCTCAGTAACGTAAAGTGGTTTCTGACTGCAGAATATTAGATTTATTTATAGCTGTGGTTTCACTTTACAACTACAACTCTACTTCCCTTTTCATAAGGCAGTTCACATGCCGCAACGAACCAATTATATGGGATTTTTTTTCCTCACTTCCTGGGGTTCAAACAAACCTATTAAAGTCCTGCTGCTCAGTATGATCTTCCTTAGTGATACCACTGAGAATAAGCTGAATTTGAAATCATAGTTTTGCATACCTTTCAAGCTATCAAATAGCAAACAATAAAGCTGAACCTTTTAAATTCTTTAACACATTATAGTGTGTAGGAACCTTCAAACACTGAGACTGAGTAAATCAAACTAATGTGCTTTGTGATTTTATAAAATACAGAGCTTAAGAAAATATCAGAAATGCCAAATGAGAAATCAAATGTGTATGGAATAAACCTTACAGAAGGTGGAAATACTGCATTAGCAATGCAGGGAAGAACAGCTTTTCTTACAACATTTATTTGCCATGTACAAGTTCATTTCATACTTAATAACTTCAAATCAGATATAATTTGTCAGCTCTAAAAGGGCACAACTTTGGGCACCCAAGCAGTCTCTGCCCTCTAGTGTTGAGAAAGCAGATAAAACTCTTCTCAATCCAAGTGTCACTACAAAGAAGCCTGAGCTCAAAAAAGAAAGTTTTGCATTAAATATCTTGGCTCTGTACTCAGCAGATAGTAGCCAGGGAAATTTACCTATTGTAATGTGTTTTGTAGACTACGTACAACTACTCGTGGCACCCTGAACAATCAGAGAAAGGCATGGCATTTTTGAATCAGACATCAAAGGGCAATTGAATTAAATAATGAAACGGTAAATTTCAAGATCCTAATTATGCTCATCAGAGCCTAGAATGCCACAAATCCTGAAAAAAGGTACATTTTTATAATATAGTATTTCCCTAACTATTTGCATCTGACATTTGTAATGCCTTTATTGCAAACTCAAAACAAGATAACGCATCAAAAGAAACAGATTTTCTGTGTTTCTTGCATTTCCTTTTAGAAGTGATTAAAAAATCTGCTATGTCATCTTAAAAATCTGACTTTCCAAAACCATAATTTTAAAGCTTATTAAATTCTGAACACTAACATGTAAACAGAGAGAAACACCTCAACACATTAGCATAGTATTTGGTCTTAGTTCTGACTTTTAGCCCATACACTGTCATATCTTGCATCCTGAAATAGTTGCATTCCTGTCCAGTGAGTTGGTGCATTTGAACACTTTCCTAAGTAAAAGGTGAAAATAGATTTTGGTCTGTTGCTAGAGGTGACTGTAAAGATTCTCTTAGCATTGAGAACTTCTTCCCAGTGAAAACCAGACCTGAAATGGAAAATTGGCACATACGGAGGAAGAAAGAAGAAAAAGATGGGAAGCTCACCTTGACAGCAGCTTCTGAACCTCCTTCTTTAAAATCTTCATATTTCATTACTTCAGCCATAATGAATCCCTTTTCAAAATCTGTGTGAATCTTCCCTGCTGCCTGAGGAGCCTTCGTCCCTTTCTGCCAAAGGAAAGACCAGAGGAAAATTAATTGCATGGAAGAAGATTGATTGCAGGAAAGAGGTTTCTCCTTTCTGATATGCTTTCAGGATCTGCTGAAACTTTGTTTCCTATCAGCTAAGGAGCCATGCACACCGCTGGGCAATTCTCAACAGTGGGACACACAGGCAGAGCCTTCGTCACAGATAAACCAACGACACTGAAGCACAGCAGCTTTGTTTTTCCTAATAGGTATCAACAGCAGTATTGATTTTAGAAGCTACGATTGTGTTTTGTTGGGAGATTCACTTCGATCCCTGGCTTTCCACATGGAAAGTGAGGAAAATAAAGATTTTTTAAATAACTTTAAAATCTGAATTGCTCAAGACTTTTACTGATGTCCAAATAATTTCAGTTAAATGCTAACATTCATTGGCGAACCACGTTTGCCATCACAAATTTATGGCTCTCAGGCCCTGCACATTAGCTTATTTTCATTTCAGAATAATTTTAGTAAGCTTCATACAGAACAAGCTGAGAATTCTTACTGAAATGTCAACAACTGAATCACTAAAAAAAAATAAATCACAGGCAACTTTAAGATAATTTAAGTTTCTGCAATAGAGGAGAATGCGTTACAACTGATGCTTTAAATCACAAGGACATACATTCTGTGCACACACAACCATGGAGAGAAATTTGAGAAATAATGGTGACCTAAAGGCTGCTTAATAAAGCATGTTAAAGTGCTAAGGAGTCTGACACTGTAAAGCACAGTTTTTACAATAAAAGATGTATTGGGTTAATATGGCTACTCACTGATGCTTACCTGACTAAATATCTTTGCACATTAAATCAAAGATACTTACAATCAGTCTTAAGATAAACCAGCTTTCAGATTTTCTAATAAAGAGCAAGCGTTTCTCCTACTGAAAACAGTGGAGTCTCACAATGTGCTTTTAAAAACTAAGGCAAGAATCAGAACAACAGAACTTCTGCTTTTATATTATTTTGGTAGCTATTCCAGGGACTTTAGCTAACAGCTTTCATGTAAAAGGAAAAAACTAAAAAAAAAACCAAAAACCATGCTTATAAGAAAATAAGTTTAATGTGCTAAAACACATACACAAACATTGGTAGCAGTATTATTAAAAATAATAAATTTACAGGAAATTATGTTGATTAATGAAAACAAATTAATTCCATTGAATGAAATTAAACACAGCACTGAAATTCATTGCACAGCACTAAACACAGTGATGCAAAAAATAAAAACTCAGAGCTGCACCTCCAAAAGTTGACATCACTGTGATTTTTAAGATAGAGTTGGTAACTATATGCAGCATTTCAAAATATTTTTCAATACTGATCCTTGTATTATAACATATTTACATTCAAAGGCAAACCACTACAGCTCAGCTTGTACTGTCCTTTGGGAATAAATTAGTCAATCTCTATTGCTATAATCATTCCACATCAATATTTAAAATACGTAATATTTTAGGCATTACATAAGTTGCTGGATAGACATATAAAACTACCAAAAATAAACAAGGTCCAAATAGTAAAGTCAGTAAAAGACCTGAATTATTGCAAACTGATTTTAGGTTTTTGAGCCCAACTGTGTATCCATGAGGAATATAATGACGTTATATTGCTTTTATTGCTGAAAATGTAATCCGAGCAAAGCAAAGGAGGAATGAACCATCCGCAACCCAAACAAACTTAGTGAATACAAAATGAAAAGCAACATCAATTTCACTGCAGACAAACCCAGTCACACAGATTAAGCAAGCACAATACTGGTACGTCTTATCTCTGACCACAGGAGGAGGGTAGACAGATTCTACAGGATGAAGAAATTCAGACTATGTAATAGGCAGAATCAATTGTTACCTGCCTCAATCAATGCAGCTCCACTTTCACTGTTCAGCAGCTCACAAATAATTAAAGTTATCCTGGACAAAAACCTCATCTGTAATGACTAGCTAACCGCCACCATGACAAACTTCAAAGTCAGTGATATCAATCTGAATTCAATAGTGTGGAACTGGATATAGCTGATGAATAAGTATGAATCTTACCCTGATGGTCCATGCACGCACTTCATCTGGGCCTGCAGTGAAAAAGTATTCTAGTTGGAGTGCTGCATATCCAGCCTTAATGATCTTTGCTAAAGCACTGAAGGAAAAAAAAAGGAAAGAATCCAATTCATTCAGCATATACACATAAAACAGCTAAATGTGCCAAGTAATCAATTTACATGGAAAGACATCCTGTATTTTGAAGACACCAGGTCTACTTTTTAACACAGCAATAATTGCAGTAGCCTTTTACTTTGGACTCTCTGCAGAAGAACTCCTTTTTTACAGCGCAATCATAAAGATACGGTTTTGATTTGTTTATTTGGCAGGCTACAGAAACATGGGATAAATCTGAATCACCCTATCAGGCAGCACTTTTGGTCTCATGCAATTTTCAGGACTCCAGGGTCATGAAAGCATATCTGTTTGACTGAAACTCAATATTGAAACAATTTATTATAGTTCTTCAGAAAATTACAGCAAAATTTTCTCCACCGTCTTTATTCTCCACGGATGACGAAACAGTTTTGGTGATCATTCCTTCTCAAAAATATACATAACTAATACCTATGTTATAATTAAAACACTGTACAGAGATGACAGATGACAGTTAAAAACTTAATTTAAAATAAATCTTTTCACTCTGTCTCATGGTAAAGAAAGGAGAAGATTCTCTCTTTATAATGGTAATTACTCTGTCATTTATTATTCTATCAGCGCAAGCAATTAA
>NW_008666358.1:50379-91220 GCF_000695815.1 Acanthisitta chloris | reverse complement strand
GTAGGGAAAATGAATGCTAATTAACCTTTGTGTCATGTTCTCTTCCAGATACTTCTGTTTCTCCTCAGCACTCATATCTTGCAACTTGAGTTCCAAGGCCCCACTAAAAGGAATGACCAAAGCACCCGGGTCGTGCTTGTCCACCCACTCTTTAATTTTTATCAACCTGTAGACAACAAAGGGCACAACATTATCTTGTAGTGCATGCATGGCTGTACCACATTCATTATTATCAAGTAGCACATACATATTCATAAGAATTGCACGGATTTATGATGCCATCTTTTTGTGTATTGCTTTCCAAGGTCAAGGCATTAACAGGCAGCAATTGCTTCAGGTGTACTCCATTAACATTTCACTGTTTCTTGGTTTCTGTTTGGCATTTAATCTATCAGAAATAGGCATAATTTGGGACAATAACGAGGGTGTTTGGTAGAGGTTAAATACTTGCAATCTAAAATGTAGGAATAGAACTTTGTAGATCTGTCGATGTACATTTTTCTAAGAGAAAAATGCACTTCAAGAGGATATTTATCAAATGCAATAAAAATGAGGGCCCTTCAGTTTTGCCTCTGACTTTATTCTTCTTTTAAAAGGCATCTCAGTGGCTATGGCAGCTGATATTAGCAGGTAAGAGAAGAATACTACACTCTACAAACTCTTAGATAGCAAGCTGCACCCTGCTTTTTCTGGCTATTGATCTTGGAGTACACCACAGCTGATGAATACAGGGCCATGTTTCTACTAGTTTTTCCCACCTTTCCACCACTACCCCAGGACAAAGCTTCTGGATATTACACTACAGTGATTTTTAAATAAGGAATACAATTTCCTATTTCTCTTAATCTTCAATAACTGGCACAATCAGTAATAGTTTGCTGTTCATCTAATTTTCTTTTTAGTTGAACAAAACAACAAATTTATAGCTATAGACTTAGGGTGTTAGTTTTTGAATGTTCAATATCCTATTAAAGTTAAGCAAAACTGACAGCCAGGAGGGCCAACTGTGTCCTGGGATGCACCAGGCAACCACTGCCAGAGGGAGACAGAGGTGATTGTCCTGCTCTGCTCTGTGCTGGTCCAGCCTGACCAGGGGCAGTTTTGGGCACCACAATACAAGAAAGTTAATAAGTTATCAGAGAGCATTCATCAAAGGAGGCAATGAAGATGGTGAGGGGCTTTGAGGGGAAGCCTTAAGAGGAACAGCTGAGGTCACTTGATCTGTTCAGAGAAGAGGAGACTGAGGAGAGACCTCATCACTGGATACAACTTCCTCACAGAAGGAAGTGGAGCAGCATTGATCTCTTCTTTCTAGCAACAGGACCTGAGGGAATGGTCTGAGTTGGGTCAGGGGATATTTAGGCTGCAGATTAGAAAATGGTTCTTCCCTCAGAGGGTGTTTGGGCACTGGAACAGCTCCCCAGGGCGGTGGTCACAGCCCCAAGCCTGACAGAGCTCAAGAGGTGTTTGGACAATGCTCTCAGGCACGTGATGTGATTCTCAGGGACGTTGTGTGCAGTGCCAGGGGCTGGACTTCGATGATCCTCAAGGGTCCCTTCCAACTCTGAATATTCTGTGATTGTGTGAAAACTTTACAGCAATAGCTGGTGCTTAGAAAAATCTTCATGACAGCAAGTACTATTGATTTTAAATTTAAGGGAGACATTTATCAAATACCTGTGAGCAGTTCACTATTAATAACTGCTAGGGCACTATTTCTGGGCAGGGGTGAATGCTAAGAATGACAAGCAACAGGAGAAGCATGGAAATACTTCCTGTACACAAATAATCAAGTTACACACCACAGTACTTTGGGTGCTGGAGATGCTTCAGACCTGAAGCACCCACCATACAGCACAGGGCTTTATGCTTGCTGAGTTCTTTTTCTTAGTCCTGCTAATCTGCAAGATTTAGACTAAGGTTTTAACTGCTATTATACTAAAGTGCTTTGAAACTGTAGCCTGCAAACCTTTAAATAATCAATGCAAATGTCACTTCAGAAAAAAATTAACTGAACCACAAGTTCATCAACACACATTTGTCAAAGAAAATAGCAGGGGATCAGAGCTATTATGAGATTAAGTGCATGGCCCACTGAGTAGGGTTTTAGATGGGACAAAGAATACAGAAGTTCACTCAACAGTTTTCACACGTTTGTTATATAAGGCTGGTCTTCTATCATTTACTTATGTAAATACCCCATCAGTGGTTTTCAATCCTCATTATACTAATCTTTCTTTCCCTCCAGTTATCCAATGAAAATACAGTCTGGGATCCAGGACTGATACTGAAACACTACTGCTTTCAGAAATGTCTGAGCTGAGAATTGCAATTAAGGTGTGTTTCTAAATGTGACATGTGACATTTACCAGCACTTCCAAAGCTGACATTTGTAGTTAACTGATTTATTTTGGCTAACAAACTGGGTATCAAAGTTCAGAGGTTATAAATTCCAGCCTTTTTACAGTAGATATATCTCAAAATTAATTTACTATTCATAAGTGTACTACAACACCTGTGCACACATCTTTTATAGACTTTTTTAAGGGACTATCTTAAACTGCTCCGTAGACTGATTAAATAATGTGCCAAGTGACAGACAGAATGAAACCCGCAAAATTAAAAAAGGGAAATGAACATGAAAGTAATGACAAAAATTGAATTCAAATTCTGTTTGGTAAATATGGTCATCATAACTAATAAACTAAGAACTATTGTGGAACAACAAGATAAGAAATAATTACTTTGGCTAAAACACCAATTCAGAATAATAATAGTCTTAGATTGTCATTTTAACAGCTTTTCTATTGAGTCCTTAGAGGGATTATTTGCATTCCTCAGGTATTCTATTGTACGATTCAGATGAATAAAGACTTACAAATCATTCCTCTACCGCCAGTGTGAGACTTTGATCCAGTGAATACACCATTGTACCTTAACTATAATTGGCAAAAAACCTGACAGTGTAGAGCATCACAAGCTTAATAACAAAGGAGAATATCTCAAAGTGTTGACAGATGATCTTCATAATGCAGGAGCAGAGCTGGTACATTTTAGCAATAAATGAGCACTGAGGTCTAAAGGTCTCTGAAGTGACTGACATCAGACCTGCTACAGCCTCACTAAAAGAATGAGGTACTGCATCCTACTCTGTACAGACAGTCGCGTTCTCTGTCCAAGTCTTTCACTTTTGTGACTTTCAATGTCACGGGAATTGCTAAGTACCAAGGAATTCCCCTAACACTGATCAAAATAAAGAAAACAATAAAAAAAAGTAAACACTCAAATATAAATACTGATAAATATCAAAATTACATTTCCCCAAAGCAAAACACTTGACTAATAATCAGTAAAACAATAGCGCAAGTTTGCTTTCCTGTGCTAAACAGAACAACATCCTCTTAACAAATGGTAACAATTAATGCCAAAGTCTGTTTTATCTGAGCACATAATTTTCCCATGGAAATGATGTATGTCTGTAAAAGGACAGCATTAGTAGACTAACTTGGACCTTTGTTAAGACAACCATATCTCCATTATTTCATGCTATACTTGAGTGATGAAGGGTATTGGATTTTAGGCTTAGAGAAAAGACTTTTGACACTTAAGAAAAAAACCTAATTGTTACAAAATGAAAAGTGGAAAAAAACCCAAACAAAACAAAAACAAACCCCAAAACTCCAAACATTAGAACTGGCAGCACCAATGACCATGATGAACAGCTGAAACTACTTTAAGAAAAAAGAAATTGCTCAAGGTGAAAACTCTTCTCAAAGTGAACCGACTATGTGAAAACAGTGCACATATGGAAAGCAGTTTAAAATATCCTCTTTCCTAACCGGGTTTCTTAAAATGCCATTATTAGCAGAGGTACAACTAAAATCTGCTTACACAACATAAAGTAGAAAGAAGTTTCATACTATTTATACTGAGTACTACCTCAGTAATAATAGCAAGGGACCTCTTGGAGCATTTCTGGACATCCAACAGCCTTTCCCTGCTGAGGTGGCTTGGTTCCTCCCTCCAGTGTGGAGAGAAGAGTGTGCCAACAACAACTACAGAGGGTTTCTGAATCGAAATTTGGTTCTATTTGCCACAAAATGGATAAAATATTATTTCTGGAAAAAAAAACAGACCCAAAAGACAGCAAGACATCCATTCATTCTGTGATGGCAAAAAGAAAACCATATATACAGCTGTGTAAAAACCTGACATGAGAACAAAACCGAGACAAGTACAAAACCAGATCTGATCAACTTGCAAGTGAAGGCAGCACTCAAAATTCTGACCAGGGAAAACAGCAAAGAGGAATTCAGATGCTCACTTCCACCTAACACTTACTGTTGTTTCACAAGGAGGTGATGAGTATCAGAAACATATTGGCACATTTACTAAACAAAAGGCACCAGTGACTTCAAGTGAAGAAGGACCAGGACAAGTACCAGAGTTAACTCCTTATACTAAATCAGGATGCAGAAGACCTTGGAGAAAGGTTTAAAAATGAGGGCACTCTCTGAGAAAGCCAATAAGCAAAGAGCACCAGAAAGGGGAGCTGTGCAGAAATTGTGCGTTCACTTTAAAATGGTGATACTTGCTGAGGCAGAAGAAACCAAAACCTGCAGCCAACCAAAATAAAAAGGTATAAAAGTTGCAGAATGTACATTAACTACAAATCAATATTTGAGAGAGTTTCACATGAGATCCAGCTGGGAAGAGAGACAGAGTTCAGATGGAAATCTGAAGCAGTGATGGAAGAGAGAAGATGCAGAGAAAACTCAAGCTCAGTGGACACCTGCAAGACAAGATGATCTGAAAAACTGACCCCTGAAAAGAAAGGTGATTTGTCAAAGTAAGCTTTTGTACAAGCAAGACCAAAAAAACCCCATCTAACCATAGAAGAAAAACAATTGTTTTTCTGTTCTACACCTGAAGTATGGGTGGAAAATTGCAGAAACAAAAAAGCATGGGAAGAAGAAAACATCAGGCAGCACAAGAAGGAAGGAAACAAATGTAGATAAGACCAAACTAAATGATCAAAATATACCTAAGACTTCAAAAAAGACCCACAGAGAGGAATGAAAACAAGAGGACCTAGCAATTCCAACAGAGTCTTCCTGTTGGCAGCTCTGAGCAATCCCAATTTTTAAAACCTTCCAAACTCAATCTGGTTAGTGCTCTGCTCCCCGCTGTTGTAAAAAGTTTTCCATATGTACAACCTAAGCCACCTTTATTTCAATTTAAATGCATTAGTTGAACTGAGCCTATAGACAATGGACTGGGAATACACATTCCCTATTTACTTCTTAAAAATTGAGGCATTTTTTATTTTGAGTTTTCCTTATAAAGACATATTACATCTAACTTTGAACATTTTTTCTGGACTCTCTCCAATTGGTCTAAAAGTTTCTGGAAGCACACAGTACCTAACACACTCCTCAGAGCTCTCAGTAGTAATGTCTTATAAGCATTAAAAATAGCTAGAGGATTAGCTTATTTTATACGTGATTCTCCTGTTTATTAAACGTAGTACAGTGGGTTTTTTGTGATAGCGCTGCAACATTAGCTCATGCTCAGTTTATAACTTATTGCATGACCCTGCTTGACTAGCTGTTCTTAGTACTATGTTTGCATAGTTGATTAGCCCTGCAAAAAATCCTTCTCAGGAGTTGCACTGTAGCTACTTTTTTTTTTCCTAATGGTTTCTTCTATTTCTTGAGTTGCTCCTAAATTCTGATTTTGTTCTGTACATACATAGATATCTCCTAGTTTGGGGGTCATCTACAGATTTAACAAGAATGCTCACCATCCAGCTCATTAATGGAAATATCTAACATTATTCAACCAGCAGCTGCTTCTGCCAGTCTCATAATGAGATATTCTTCCGTTTGGAAAGTGATAACTATGCTCTGTGTATTATCCTCCAACCAGTCTTGCACATGCAACTTCCAGTAGTTTCCATCTAGACAGTATTTCTTATCTTGTTTATGAGAATGCTGTAAGGCATTGAAACATTTAAAGGCTTAATAAAAAACCCAATATGTAGTAATGTGCATTTTTTCACTGTATGCAAGACCATTAAATTTATCACATTATTAGTCATCTAACAATTTAGACAAGTAATAAACAGCCAACATGAATTTGTGAAGACAATTGGGTTTCTTTCAGGGGATTAAAAAGTTAAATCGTTGCAACAGTTCTCTTGAAATTAAAAGGAAAATAAAAATGTCTTGTTTCCTCTTTCCTCTTTGTGGCTTTGTCTGTTGAATTGTCACCCATTATCCACAAATTATCTAAAATGGTGATGAATTAGGCAACAATTTTTAAATTTTTTTGTGCCAGGTCCCAAAACTGTGAGGATCACTAGGTTTAGTTCATTTGGTGGAACAGGAGAGGAAGATGTAGTCTACCTAAGTACCAGGACCATATGACAGAGCTCCTAGGTGATGTCCTTCCCTTTCACTCTGTTAGCATGCACAGATTCCATAAAGATCAGCTCCCACTGTTCTCAGTGCTGTACACACCTATAGGTGAATATGTGTATGTATTCTTATGCAAGCCATAAACATTCACAGCTTCAGTAAGCTTTCATTCCAAGTGCCTATAATTAACAAAGAATGGAAGAGTGAAAATGACAAAACAAATGTATCTAACAATTCTGTAGTGAAGAAGGGGAAGTGAAGAAGTGAAGAAGGGGAAGCAGAAAGCACAGGTGGCACTCACTCTGCTGGAAGAGTACCGTGCTGTAACTCTTTATTGCTGCCTGTCTTTTCAGGGTATCCTTTTCTTCCTGCACTACATAACGAGAAAGGATGACTAAACAGGAAAACATCAAAAGCTAAAAAGGTACTTTCTTCCTCACCACGATGGTTTCCTTTTTATGAAGATGATGAATCTACGGAAGACTTGAGAGTACCTGTTACTGATCTAGGCAACATTTCAAATCACTAGTGACATTTAGGAATTTATGTGTTTATTCCCTGTTCCCAGCTGGCCAGATGGAGCACAGCAATCCTTCTATTTCAAAAGGCCCTTTCCCAGAACCCCCTGCAAACACTTTCTACTAACAGTTCAGAAAAAAGCACTGCCTCCACACACTGAGCTGCTCCCTGGCCAGGAGCCTCCTCTCAGCCCCTCGGGACAAGAGCTTCAGGAACTCAGCACATCCTGAATGCTTTAAGTTCCTTGATACATTCCTAGAATCCAATGCCCATATCCCCTCCAGTCTTTAGTCACTGCAGCCAGATGAACCTTACAAGAGATCAACGTGAAGAACCCATCGCACATGTTAGATATCACTCACATCTCCTAACACAGATTGACTTGAGCCCTGAAACATGCAGTGGAATAGTCCTTCAAATTCTCTAGCACACTTCTGGGGACTTTGAGACACATTCCATGATCCGAGGAGTCTTATGGCAGAATAGGTTTATAAAGTATTTAATTCGACCAGATCCGGAGTTCACATTTTTTAACTTCATTGTAATTTTGATTTATACTGTATCAAAAAAGAACCATAGAAGTTCCTGATCAATGCTGTCATTTGCCATTTATCATAGATGAGTTTATAACTTTCCTCAACATTCTCCTTTGAAATGTAAGTAATCCCAGGCCCTCTGCCTCATGTACGTCAAAGCAAGTTCTTCCAGGGCCTTGATCTCTATCATGGCCATTATCTTAAATCCCCTATAATTCTGCAAAACCATTTGTTAGATGGGGTGACTAGTACTGCACCTACTATTTTAGTTCATGCTGCATCCTAGATTCTAAAGAAACTTTTTGATAATCTGAACATGAACTGCTCATCTCATTTCTTACCCATCCAGATGTTACACTTGCTTTTCTTCTACCAGCTATACATGGAGCAGGGACCCCACCAACACTCCCTCCAAGCATACTCAAGCTGTTCACCAACAAAAATAACATGGCAAAAAGCAGTTTGGGGGGAAGAATTTAGTTGTTTCATACCCTACTCCCCAGCCCTTATCTTTGAAGAGGAACCAGTCCATTTTCCTTTGTATCCTTATAACTGGCTGTGCTAATATAAGTGCAGACTGTTAAGAACAGGGTGTCTTAAGGCAGCTAGCACCCAAAAAGGAGTGATGCCATGGAGCCAAGCTCCATCAGAAATTTTGTTGTTTATTATTGAAGAAAGCTTATAAACAGCAGGACTCCTGAGCAAAAGTTATCCCATACGTGATCACTTAGAAATTGATTCTTCCAGGCAGAAAACAGTCTTAGTAGATTAATATATTAGCTGACAGGAAAAAAACAAACAATCAAGGCAATATTTTGAAAATTCATATCAAAGCACTTCATGCCATCAAGATATAATTCTGTTAACAAACTGTCTCATAATATGGTAGTAGTATATAGTTCTCAGTTTAATCTGGTCTAGAAGGTTACCTGGAGACATTGGCTGTATAATGGTATGCTAAAAACATATAAGGACACAACACTTCATTTACAACTTTATACCACCGACTGCTTTTATAAATGTATTTCACATAAAGATTTGGCTTAACTGACATGAAATTTATTTAGCTGCTTTTGGTTTGCATGATGTTGTAACTGTGAAAGAAATAATACCAGAGAACATGGTATTACCTGTAAATCAAGTACAGACAGTAGTTAATGGACAAAATATTTTTATAACCAGGAGAAATAAGGCATGCATAATGGAAAAATAAAGTTCATGACCTACAGCCAGTTTGAATCAAAATAATATCAAGATGGCAGAAAGACAAAGAGGTAAAATAATCCAGAATTACTTTTTCTGCTAATCTATATAGAGCTCTCAGTAAGAAAAGACTTTTCAGTACATTATACAGTTTATATAATTCCATCTAACAAAAGGTCAGTCAAGGTAACCCTATTTTAAACATGTGTAAGAAGCATCATTCATGAAGAATAAAGATGTTAAAGCCCATTTTTAAAATCATTCTTTTCTGATCTCATTATCAAGACTGCAACAGCATCTCTTCATCCAAATTGTGGTCCCTACTAAAGTGATCAAAACCAATTAACACTTAATCAATAAGGAAAATGGTATTACAGTGCCACTGTAGCACCTGCTGGTATGTGAAAGGCTTACAGGCTCCAGTTCTCCTTGATCTGCCAATGGGGAAAATGAATTCTATACTAACTAAAAAGACAAAAAAAGAGACGGTTGTTGCTGCCAGCAAGGATCAAGCACAGTCAAGACTGAACTACTGATGAACCTGCATAACAATTCAGAGTGCAACAAATCATGCACATTGCATTTCCTAGTTATGGGCATAACAGGCTCCACTCACAGCACATACACTTTGGACCAGAAAGATGCCTTTTAAAGTCACATCTTGTCATGCTCTCAGCTATCATTGATAAAATGCAGAGCTTAGAAAGGTTACCTTGAAAACTGCAACAAATGCTTATTCATAAATTAGAGCAGAAGGAGCCAATCTCAGTCGCAAGACACATGTGCAAAATTATAATGATTGAGATACACTACAGGATAGCAGAAAGAATAGAGATTCCATAGTCAGGCTGTGGCATTATAATGTTAACTTTTGTCTCTTGACAGGACTTCTTTATGTCACATGGAAAACTGTATTCTTCTTAGGGGTCCTGTACCAAGTAGGATAATTCGTATCAATGCTATTGTAGCAAAGCCTCCCATATATAATCCCATAAAAACTATAGGCCATTCATAAGTAGAATATTTGATCAAAAAGACCCTCCAAAACAGGTGATGCCTTAACAAGAGAAGCTTTACATGAAATGCACGATAGACATCACCATTTCAAATTTATATTCCTCAATTCTTTTATGCACTATGTGCATGCAAGCAAACACAAAGCCATACTCCGAGACAAAAATATGAGCTACATAAAAATCCCATGTATGGAAATAAATATATACTAACAACACATGAAATAAGACACTATAAAGACTCGTTGGGAAGGTATTTCCCCAGTGTTAATCAAAAATCCTGCAATGAGTAACACAAATGCAGACTACAACATTATTAGTTTTAGGTTTTGCTGCTGTCACACAACAATTTAATGAAACTTACATAATAGGTCAGAATATTCCACCCTAGTTCTCTTACTGAAATATCCTCTCCTGCTCACAAGTGATAGAAGGAAACGCCTTTCTCACTTCCCCAGAATTAGCTTGTGTGATCTTAATTGTAGAGCCTCTCCAGACCACAGACACATCAATGTTCTCTTCCTCCCTCTATCAGCTGTTAAAAATTATGTAAGTATTAAAATAGCAAGAGTCGAATATTACCACAATAAGAATATTTGATTTAAAATAATAAACCCTACTTATCCCCCCTGTCCCCTTGGACCGTTACCAACAACTAAAATCCTGTGATCACACAATACTAGGATTTTGTGTTTTGAGAACCAATTTTAACGAGACTAGTTTGTAAGAATTACAGAAGGTGCTGACACTGGGCTAAGTTGGGGGGAAGTGTTTATGAAAAGAAGAACAAAATTGTTATCAGGCTGAAATATACTACTCAGTAAATGAGAAATTAGATTTGATATTTATCCAGAGGAAGAACATCACCTAAGCACTCAGTATAACAACAGAGGAGTTTAGTTGAATAGTTAATATCAGAACTACAGCAACTCAGAGAATGCAAGGCATTATTTCAGACACCTGATTTAGATACCTGATCTTGCTTTACTCCCTAACACAGTTAATGAAGCAGGAGGCTGTTCTGAGGGCAATTCAGAGTACTTAAATTAGGGCTCCTTTTCTCAGTTCCTTCTTAAAGCATCTTCCCTCTCCCCTTTTCATAGGCTGCTTTAGAAACCAACCCTCACCTTAAGTGCCTGAGACACTTAGATAAAATTATGTGGCGTGCCTCAGTCTGACCTCCTGCTGATACATTTCCCCAAAATACTGTCTAATAAATACAACAGCATATACTGTAATGTCATAGGAACGTGTCCGTGTCCAAGGAAAGCACTAAATGAGTTAGGGATTTTCCCAGTGTGCAGAGATGCCGTGGATGAAATGCACTCCACTAATTTGAAAAGCTGTCACAAAAATGTTCAATTCTACAGACACAGTCTGTTTACCTGTCTAAACTATGGTGAAATGAAAAAAATTTAACAATATCGAATCATCTACTAAAACATACTTGTCCTAGGGGAACACTAACTTTGATTTTTTTCTGAAGCAGGAAAAAGTATCTGGATCAGTGTCACGCTCCATTTATCTGACAGACTGCGAAGGATCTGTTACACACAAAGATTTTCAAGGCTGAAAATGGAATGACAAAGTAAATTTCTGTCAGAAATAAATACTCTTATTCTGTGGGTGGGTGTGTACAAAACATTTTTATTTGCAAGCACAAGACTAAAATTTGTTTTATTCTGTAACTATTAGTTTAGCTATCTTCAGTTTCATATTGATTATGGAATTATGAAGCATTCAACGCCCCCAACAATTTCAACAATAAAAAAATAATTGGATTGAAAAGAAGTTGAAGTTACAGCTCTCTTGTGGTATGCTTTACCCTTACAAACACTAGCACTAACAATAGGATCAAAAAGCCAAACTTAAAAAGGAAGGTACTTTAATTTTTAGGACTTGGCCCAGAAATGATTTTTCAATAGAAAGTCAGAACATAAGCCCAAAAACATTCTAATTCCTGTTCAGTCTCTTCTGAGTAAAGAAAAGGCTCCATGTGTGGTGGCATACATGATAGTTGTCAGCATAAATGAAAATGTTCATGAATAAAACCCAGGCTGTATAGAGAGCTAATTATAATATTACTATCAATTGCTAGCTTGAGCTTGCAAATCTTTCATATCATATAAATGCATTGTTTTTGACATTCCTCTGTGGCTAAACATCACATCATTTCACTTCTTCAGTGTAGTTCAAATATGCATGGGATATACTATAAGGAATGTGATCTGATCTGCAGTTACACTGGAAAGGAAAACACTGACATAAATGTGCATCACCAAAAATGTAAAACATTAATCAGCTCTCAAGTAAAAAAACCCCAAACCTAAACTTTTAACAGCCTTTATAAAATGATTTCTACTTTCTGTATATTCATTCTTTCCATCTAAAACAGCAGTGAAAACCCTTCATCCAAATATCCAAAGCAATAGTGACATTGTGAATTATTCAACTTACATCCAGATATTTTCTTACCATTAGAAACACTGTTTATTTGCTTAAAGCAACCACCTACACTCTTCTAGCACATAAGTTGTGAGAAATGTTTCAGTAACCAATGAAAAGCACCATTCCTATTTTAATGATCAAATGCTTTCCTCTGTTTTAGAAGTGGCACAGAATTTAAGTTTGGAAAAGATCTGCTCAACAGGTAAGAGCCCTAGGAAGTAACATATGGTTAAAGGCAAGCCAAGCCAAAGGAAAAATAACTAAAAAATCATAGTGGGCAGTTTTTCTGGGACATGATGGTCTATTCATTTCTCCACCCGAGTCACTTCATCAACAGATCCAATGCAATTTTAGTCTTAGTTTGGTTGAGTAATGTCACCATCAAAGAAATAATGACAGAAAATAACCTTGGTAAACACAAGTAATGTGGTTTAATGGAAAAAATAAAGCACGTCCTGATAAATTTATTCTCTCATTGATATGACATGATTTTCTATGCAGCAGAAATACATCTATGAAGTATTTGATAGTGTGATAGGTGTGAAACTACTCATTCAGCTAGAGAAGAGGCGAAAGTGGACTTGTACAGATCATGGACCAAGTAATGCACTGGGTATGTTAACAGGAGAACACACTGGTGTGTTAGGATATCTCTAATCAAGTTTCACAAGGATCAAACTTAGGACTGATCTTGTTTAAATACATTAGAGACCTTGTCACCAACATTAGTTGCATGCACAGTTTATGTTCAATACAGGAGCAGATGACATTTTCATCAAGTCATCATCATCATTTGGAAGTGACATAGAAGTGGGATCACGATGGGACAGTGCTCTTCAGATCAACTCTAGGCCACCAAGGCAATGCAACAGGGAAAAGGCAAATGTAATCTACAGATCCTACTGGAAACACTTCCCTTTGTTTAACAGGATGCATTACATCTGCATATGAGGTATTCAGGAAGGCATGTGGAGTACTACATGCAGCTGTGATCAGCTAAATTCAGAGCAGGTCTAAGATTATCAGAGGAATGGGAACCTCATGTAAATGACACAGAGAGAAAATTGATAATGCCTGCTTTAAATAAGTACTGGAGGTAAACACCAATTAGATAAGATACTATTTAGTCTACAGGACAAAGCTGCCTGAACCACCAATGAAATAAGCCAGCCATGGAAAAACATAGGCTGGAAATTAGCAGAACATTTTCAACCCAAGGCAGCAGCAAGGTTCTGTGCACAGCCTCCCAATACTAAGAGCAAAACAATCAGCTACTGTTAAAAAAGAAAACCAACACCTTAATTAATTTATGAAAGTCATTATACTGTGTAGCTACCAACAATAACTGGTTCTGTACTGAATGCAGAGGAGGGATTACAGTAATTTAGGGATTACCATACAGTTACAAGGAAGCACTACACTTTGTGCATTCAGAAGTACTTCAAGCTATGCAGAAATGCAAAAGGGGGACAACGAGGTCTCTATTTCATACAAATCAAGTTCCTACACCTTTTGTAAACACCAGTGCCTCCACTGGGGAGAAGGCACAAAGAACTCAACCACCACATACTCAACTTGGCTGGAGCTAGCCAGCTGAGCAGCAGCAATAAGGCTGTCAGACTGATCACTATGCAGAAGGTCCTCCCAAGCCACAGAATATGATGCTACCTGCTCTTCAGTGCCTTGTGTCACCACTTTTTAAAGAATGAGTATACATCAGGGATCATCATTGTAAGGAAACAAAACTTGAACTCTTGGAAAACTAGACTTCATGGGTTCTGCTCTTCCAAAATAAAATGTAATAAAAGCCACAAGTAGCCCATTATACCATGTATGGTTACCAGCACCACTTGTGAGGAGAAGGCAAGGCAGAAGAGGTGGCTGCACTACTTGTATCATAGCTCGGCAGTAAGTCATTTCAAAATTTGGACAAGGTACAATTTTTATAACAGCAGTAATGAGAACACTGGACTTCACTATCCTAATTGGTCAAATGAAGAACATTGAGAACATGGTTATTTTAAAATGTGTGAAAATTTTAAATAACATTTTCCTACTTGGCATCACAAACAGATGTGAAAGAGACAGAAGTAAAATCTAGTCCTCCAACACCAAAACTCCAAGCATGTAAAACACCTTTAACATGAAGTCATTTCTTACCCTTCTCCATTTCCACATCAGTATCAATTTTTGTTCCAAAGGAAGGGAATCCCATCATCAGGAGCCTCCTATCCTACTAAACCCTACTGTATCCTCAAGAGCAAGCTTGTCCTTTGCATGGAGCAAGACAAGGTTGGCTGTAAAGAAAAGGTATACCCATAAACAGACAACCCTGTGGGACAGACCACTGATTCTGAAACACATTGGCAACCTTCATTGTGACATTTCCTGACTTTGAAGTGCTTCCCATTACAACATTAAGACACTTAAATATAGCTACACATAATTTCCAATTTATAAAAAAGCACCCAATAAACATGCTAAATTCTAAACTGAATGTACTCAATTACATACCTATTACACAAACCTACCTTTGAGCTAATGGCACTACAGTGAGTATTTGCCTCTCAACAGAAACTGTGAAGAGGACTGTTCTGCTGTAAGGTGTCACAGACACTTGGCTAAGAGCACAGAAGCAAAAAGACATAGTACCTCTGAATTTCATACCATGCTTTGTAAGGCAAAAAATCTAGTAAGCACAGTCTCTTCTGGTCCTTCTTCCTAAAATACAGCCACTTTCCCATCCCATCCAACAATTCTTTGCATTCTGTTGCTCACACTGTTTTCTTTTCCCAGAGTTATTCTCCAGTCTTCAAAGCTTTCCATCCTGGTCCAACAGCTATTTAGCAAGATGCTTCCAAATTCGACTCACAGAACTGACACCTCTTCACTGAATTTGCACATCTCTCCTACCTTAGCTTTTGGTCACTGCCACACTCCTGCTTCCTATATCTCATTTGCAGGGTTACCAGCTCTGGTCCTGGCCAGGGACCCACTTCTTTCTCAGTTTCCCTCATACCTTAACATCCAGAGGTACACATCAGAGGCACTTCCAAATTTCTGTTATGACTGCTCAATTCTTAAATTTAACCACAGAAAAACTCCTTAGCCGCTCTGTATCTCACAGTATTTAGCACTACATTAAACATCTACCACTGCACTTTCTTACATGTTGTTTAAAAAATAAATCGTACAAATACTGAAATTTTAAAGTTTGTGTTCTCCACAAATCCAATGCATATTAATGGTTTTTCCCAACTAAAAAGAGGACAAAGTAATTCTGTAATAGGCTGAAATGAACTAGGTTCAGGAACAAAATACCAATGTAATAAACAAAACCAAGCAAAACCTAAATTTACTGTATAGTTACTAAAATACCAGAGACAATATATATTATCAGATATACACAGCAATATCTGTTATAAAGAAATATTCAATAGAAGACCTTCAGTAGAGTCTAGAAAAGCACAGACATGAACTTTTAATGCTTCCACTTATCTGACAAAACCTTCTCTTTACACAGGCAAAGGACAAACAATGGGAATCTATATAGAGCAGACTGAAACATGGTAACATGAACAAATATTTTATCTCTCCTAGAAAGAAGAGTTTCTCTTAGAAAAAGATTCAGTTGATAGTTTCTTTAGGGCATTCATATAGTTATTGCACACTGTACTTCTGGTACAAACCTCTGGAGCAACAAGAAATGCCAGGAGTGCAGAATCCTTCACGTGACTTAATATTCTAGTCATAGTTGTACATGTCCTCATTTTGCTGCTAACCACAAAGAAATCCCAACTCTACATTATGCATCAATCAAGAAGAGGACACATTTTTTAATAAAAAGAATTCAAAGTATGGAACTTCACAGTGATGAGGTGTCCAAACCAGAGGCATTTCTCCAGCTCTACAGCAGTTATAACATATTACATAATAATCCTTTATGGAGAAAGCGCTGACTGAATTTGTGCAAAACTTACGTGCTGCAATTTTCCAAAAAGCACCACTCTACAAATGCATTCTATTCATTCAGGAGCAACGCAGATTCAGTACTATAGAAGCTAAAGGTACTGCTCAATGCAATGATTCATAGTTTCCCTAATAGAAAGATTCAGCAGTTTTCAGACAAGACCTTTATTCCCTCTCTGAATAAATGATGCCTGAAATTTTTATTCTTGTTCTAATGGAATTTCAATGGCCTTCACTGCAAATCTACTGGAAATTTTCGCATATTAAGTGGAAAAAATTAAATGATGTTAACCACATTTTAATGTGATTAAGGCTGACAGGGTCATTATTTCTGCTAATCACTCAGTTTAAAAAGCTCAAACAAAACTTTGTAACAGCCAACGTTTTTTTCTGGTTTTCTGTATGTCTACTGTAGTTGAGAATTAAAGCCACTACAGAATATGAAACACACTATATATCATGAAAAGGATATATCAAATGTTTTCTGCAATGTGTACATGGATTTCATTATAATTAATCTTAAGATTAGAAAGAGGGGAATCATACAGTATGTATACCCCTTTACTTCTTTTGTCTTCCTCAATCAAGAGACAAAATAGAACAAGGGGATATATATTGCCTTTCCAGTGGCTATTTGCTAGTGAAAAAGATAAAATATTTGTGTCTTTACTGCGAACCAAAATAAAACCATTTCTTAGAGACTGTCTGATAGGCTCTGCAATAAGGAGCTCTACTTAGTACCATTTAGGTTGGCATAAGCTGGAAAATGGGTATGAAAAAGTAGAACAGAGGCAAGTGGCAATGATAAAGAGCAAAGAGTATATAGTTTTCAGTGTCTTGCAGTTTCCTCTCATGAAGGATCAACAACAGAGCAGAAAATTAAGGAGACTGCTGCTCTGGTCACTGGCTTAGCTTGAGAGGCACAGTAGAGCCAGCCCTCTTGCTCCAAGGTTTGCACTGACAGCAGCACTGAACCCCAAGGGAGCAACTCCCCACAGAACACAGAAGCCTTGAGATGGATTGAAGAGGGTGGAAGGACTCAAATTAACAAACAGACATAAGTTTGTCTCGTTCACAGTACCAGAGGAAGGAGGATGTTGTTTGTGGGATTTATAGCTTGTTTCATTCTGGGTGAGAGGAGGCTGTTCAGAGTTTTTCTTTGGTTTGGGTCTTACGCTTTTCGAGGTATTAGCATTTTCTGTAAAGACCAACCACTGTCATGCTTATTTCCTGCTTAATTATTAATACCACCTTCAGTGGAACATCATTTCTGGAGGACCCGTACCTCTCATGCCTTGTTACCTCTCTTCTCAAAAACCCCAAACTTACAGATGATTTAAAAAATTGGGGGGGGGGGAGGGGGGGAGAAACATTTCAGTATCCAAATTAATTTTTCTTCTATGTAAGTAACTTGCTTATACTTAAGTTACTTTAGAAGAGAACAAATGTGCAGACAGACTGATTCATATTTATCATTTCCATCTGGTTTAATAGATGCATTTCAACCTTACTGAATCACCAAAAACTGTATCACAGCAGCTTCCTGAATTACCAAAAAAATATTTTTAAATATACTCAACAATAGTTGATACACCTTCTTAACCTTAAGGCATGTGAAATTTATCTGAAAAATCTTTTATTTCCTTCCCATTCATTGACAAAGTATCCAAACACATACATAGAGACTTTTAGATGTACTTTATGATTAAAAAAAAAAAAAAAAGAGGAAAAAAGGTAATTAACCATACACAAGTCTTTTCATATAAGACTTTACTTCTGCCTTCATATCTGGCATCTACTGCTAACTGTATTTCAACAGCCAGCAGCTTTTTTCCTAACAAACATTTGCTTCACACGTGAATACTTTCCACAACAGAAGAAAAAAATTCAGTGACATTAGATCTCTTACTATCAAGGAACAAACTACGTTAACATTAATATCATCTTACAGCTGCAGTTTGTGATGTTCTCAGAAAGAAACATTATTGGTATTGTTGGACTTCTAGTTTTAGTGTGAAGCCATGCACTAGTGCATCAACTAACAACCCCACTGAATTCTTGTGCTCATCTAAGAAGGGACCCTGCTGAATGTCCTAATGCATCTTATTGTGAATCTTCAGCAAATAAAACTTCATGTATGAGCTCATGATGTGCTTTGCTGCTGGAAAGTCACAGGCTCTGTGGGAAGCTTTTTATCTTCCCAGCAGTCAGTTCTCTGAGAACATCAGTGCAGCTACTGTAGTTACCTGTAGATTACTTGTATTTTCTCACATCTGTGTCCAGCAATCTAAACCATGATGATAAAGGGTCATTAGGTTTTGAGTGAGGAAGGGGATGGACTAGACAATTTGCTCTGATAAGCTCCTTGTTGCGAGTGCCGGTTTAGAATGTGAAATGTGGGGTTATGCACATTCTCAACTCAAAACCCAGTGCTCTCAGAACACCAATTAAAAATCATACTCAGCCCATCTTAAACTACATGAACACAACTTACCTGAAATTTTCACCATTAATAATATTGCAATAAACTAATTTTGTCATGGTAAGAAGGACATCAACTGTCTATTAGCCACAAAAGAATTCAGGTACAATTACTAAGATAACTGCTGTTTGGAGCACAGCAAAGCAATTTCCCACAGTGGGACTTACAGTTCAATTTACCAGTTGGGCAAATATTTTGTGCTCTGTAGTGGTCCACAGAGTTAACAGTTACCTGTAACATTTGAGCAGTGTTATACTTGGAGAAAACTTTTTTCAACCTAAACAGGTGTTTCGGCTTTATCTGTTCCCATGAATACAGATTTATTTTTTCCAATCCTTTTCTATGAACTCTTTAAGCCTTTCCAATTAACATTAAATGTAAATTTATGAACGAGCCAATGGCCCTATTTTCCCATTCCAAGCTACTCAGTGAGGTCTTATAGGCTGCTTGGAAGAGGGATGAGACAATGTCACCTATAAAATTATGTGAGTCCTCAAGTAACTTGATGAGGTGCTAAGAGGCTTTTTTTCCTTTTTCCTTAGGGGACAGTCTTAATTCAGTAAAATAATCATAAAAACTATCACAGGAATTAAACAATGGAAAAAAGCTGCATTTTCATATGCAGCAAAACCAGATGATACCACGAATACAGTGAACAATTCCAATAACACCATCAGTGACAGAATTGTAAGAATCCTTTAAAATAGTTACAGGCAATTTTGTGTCAAACTCCAGAGAGTACCATGGTATTATGTTATGCAACACACAAATACATGGGAAGACAAAGAAGCTATTGAATATTTCCTGGTCAGTGTTCAAGTCATCACAAGAAATCAAGAAGACTGTAACTACTACACTTCCCTCTCCTCGAAATTAAAGATTAAAATAATTACTGTTCAAACACTAACTCATCAGCTTAGATAGTTCAAAAGGGTTTTTCTCCATTGCCCTTGCAGAGATGATGATATCCTGCTATGTTGCATTTGAGTCTTAATTTCAAGTCAGTGAAGAAAAACAGAAGGCTGACATTTTACACAAAAACGGTCTATTTCCAAAGTAGAATAACAGTAACAATGCAAGAGCTCATTTTCCACCAAGATGCAAAGACAGCATTTGAAAAAGAGCTTTTTAACTTTATCAGTTAATTTTATTTTATACATATACATCTCCTGGTTTTGACTTCTGCAAGAGAACTAGCTACATACACCACACTAGTATTTATTTTTCTTTATTACTACATGGTCTTTAATGAAAATGCATCATTTCAAGAATATTAATAGTCTGCAGCATCAAAAAAAATGAATCCTTAATAATTATTCATACACCGAGTAACTGTAAACCCAAATCATTTCAGAAGACCTGAATGTGTCAAGAACTTTGACAATTATGACTGGAGCCAGGAAACTGTAGCACTGCAGAATTTCTTATGAATTTTTCTAGTTACTTTTTATAAATGCTGTCCTAGATGACAGCTTAATGTGTACCACATGCAATATTTATTCTTCTTCAGTGTCAGACTGTCTAGCCATCCAAGGGAATACAAAGAATGTCACTTATTAGGATAAAAGCACAAGGAAGGTAATCAAGGACATATGTAACATCAGCCAATCATGCCCTATTTCAACATCCTATTCCATTCATAACAGTTCAACAATTATTTGCTTACTGATAACTTGCTTTCAGGCTGTTTGTGTTCCCCATAATGGTGGTTTGCATTTATTTTGCTCTTTAGAATTGGACACTTGCTGTGCCATGCATGTTTGTCAAAACTTTCTATCTTCTGTCAGAAATAGCTTTAGCATATCAAATCATTTCTGTTTGTCAGAAATCACTAATAGAACAACCTAGTTACCTTCTATGTCAATAGGGTACTAACATAAATCAGAAACAAAAGGCTATCAGACACCACACACTGCTGCAAGACAGGCAGCTAAAACCATGTTTCTGTTTCATATACTTTGAGCATTAGCTGTGTCTTTATGGAAAGCCTAGTACAGAAATTAGACTGACCAGAATGGAAATGTACTTCAGCAAGACACCATCTGAGCACGAAGACACTGACCTTGGTTTTTAAGCTTGAAAACTAAATTCCTTACTAGTCCCCCATGTCTCTTTACCATATTTTTACTTGTTTATTTTACCAAATGCCTCTATGAAATACTTGCAGACATCTTATCTGCTGATTCCAATCTATCTGATGGAGTTCTGGAAACACATTAGCTCACAAAGACAAGAAGAGAGAGGCAGACAGAGGGAGCCAAAGACAAACATTTACCCTCCATTAAGTTTTTTTGAATAATAGTAATAACAATAATAATAATTTTTTTAAATCCTATGGGAAACTGAACACACATGCACATGCATGCACACTTCATTAATCTGAGTATCTTGGGACATAAAGATTTGATCAAATAAAAAACAGGTATGGATTTAATGAGCCTCTGGAATAAAACATAAGCTGGAAGTACCATCACATGTTTTAGATCGACAACATGGTACAGGTTTTCAATGTATTAGGTGTAAGATTTTCTTTTTGTTTTTAATAAAAGCCATTTGTTTGGATTTAAATATATTTTCACTTCAGAAATGTGATATTGTGCCAATGCATGAGACAAGAGTGAGACTCGATATACAATGAATCTGATTAATGCATTTTCAATGTTCAACTCCATGAAGTACAAAACCAGCACATGCACTTAACTGTCTTTCAAATACTTATCTCCTAAACATCTCTTCTGGCTTCAAAAACTAATGCCAGAGCACAGTAAATCACAAACATGTTTTTATTTAACTTCTCTCCAAATTAGCAATAATTAAACTCAAGCATTGGTAATAAAGGATAATAAAATACCCAAACCAAAGAAAGCATCTCATTTGACAGTTCTCCCATTAAATATATAGAACCTACAAACTTTCCTCTCCAATTTAAAGATGAAGATGCATCTATTCCTGGTTTCAAGACATGGATCCATGGTTCTATTCATTGTAAAACTAGGGACTATCAGCACTTGAACATTACTCATCAGTATTAGTCATTAGATGAAACTCAAGTTGTGAAAGTAAAATACTCTGCCAAAACTTTAGGTCTGTTTCTTGGGAAAAACAAGCAGTTAAATGAAAACATATTTCCACACACTTAATATAAAAAAATGAGTTGTTAATAACCATAAAACCGTTTTAAAAAAAATGCATCAGACTTTCACAATAATCAGCAATTAAAAATATCTGTCAACTGTGAAACAAAGAATTCACTTAGAGCAAAAGTAAACTTCAAAAATAAATGCCCAAGCCACAGCAGTCTGTATCTCCAATAGGAGAAAAGAATAATCCTTCTTAAACATCATTTTTCCATTTATAATAAATGATGTTTGATTGGTTGATGTTCCCATGTAGCACCTATTTGTAGAAAACAGAACAATATTCCATAATGTATTCCCCCAGAGAATGAAGATGTTGCAGAGCATTCAAAAAGAACAATTTCAAGATGAGTATTGCTCCTAGACCCTATAAATATCTCAAATATCAAATGCAGTAAGAGAAAGAATGGTAGGTCAAAGAAAATAAACTTCAGCTATGCAAACTTGTCATATTAACACAACTCTGTAGCATGTGATAGCAAGAAATGTTTCAAGAAATGATCCAGACAAGCTCAATAAGCAGAATTTTGAAGGTATATAAGGGTACTTGGCTGCAAATCAGATACACCAATACTGAGTAACACACTATGAAAGTGAAGATACTTACTAATTTGGACATTGTTTAAGAGATAGTATTATAGTGATATTATTGATTGCAATGCCAAATCCAAAAAGGCAAAAGCAACACGAGTATATTCTCTTGTTATTTTATAACAGGAGACAATACCATCAAAGGTTTTTTAGCTTTAAAAGCATTTTACAATCAAAGCTCATTTGCCAATTTCAACTGCTGATGTGTCTAACATGTGAGTGAAAGACTGTCCACTCAAAAACCACCAGTTACAGGCAGCAAAGAGGTATCAGATCCTAACACAGGAGCTACTCACTTTGCAATGTTCCCATTGCACCAAGTGAGACCACAACCACACCTCTCTAAAATCATTCAAGAGCCTTCATCTCCATTTTTCAGTAGGATCCTCCACAAAAATAACTGCTGGTTTTCAAATGCCATGTCAGACCAATAATAGTGACCCACCAGATGTTAAAAGCTGGGGGAACATGCCCAAAGTACCTATTTTCCCCTTGATTTGAAGGAGAAATTTCTTTTAAGGACTATGCACAACTTCTGTTTCTATGTTGCATGGTTGCCAAAGACAGGCTAGCAATGCTCATTCATTCTGAAAGGCACAGGGCTCAGTAAATTAATAATAAGTAATAAATAACTTAATATCCAGTAACTTATCAATAAACAACTACTAACAAGAATAATAATCTCTTGCACAATTCTCTATTAGCTTATATGTAAAGCAAAAAAGGGCAAAAATTTCCTGTATTTAAAAAAACAAACTCTACTTTCCAGGATAAGACCTGCTCATTAATGGGACAAAGTCAAGTTGCTCTTTGAATTAATAAGCAAAACCACAGCACATGTAGATCAGTCTCTACCCCTCGTTTTCTGCCAAAATCCCCAATATTCAAATATGCAGAAAAAGGCAACTTGATTCAGCTACAGCATATAGGCAGAGCACATTGTAACTGCAATAAGAGAAATCTAACTGGACCTTTGTAATTTGCATCACAAAATATTTTTGTCAGTCAACAATAAAGAGAAAAATGCAGCCGAACAGAGCTAAGCCTTCTCCAAGAAGATTTAGACACTCATTGTCAATCAAAGAATAATTTTAACCCCTGGGAAATATAACTGAGTAGACTATTTTATCTTACTTCCTTCTCATTCTTTCATCAATATTATTACACCCGAAATCACTGCAGTGAAGGCAGCTGTGGTTGGAACACATGAGAGCCCAAAAGAGTATGGAAACAAAAAGTGTTCTGCTTCATTACTAATGGTGTTTCTCATCAGGATCTTCAAATGTGAAAAGGATTTTGACACAAACATCTACAGGTTTACATGCACAGTCAAACTACTTTTAAATGAGTGAAATTCACTACTGAACTGTTGACCATTGGAAGCAGGATGTGAAATCTGCATCTGAGACAATGATATTGTGGAGAGATGACAGCACTGATATGGTGGTTCATACCCTAGTCTTCTCCAAAAGCTCCTGAGGATCTGTTGATGAGGTTGTGTTGGTGATGCTCAGGACTAACAACCCTGGACTGGAACATACTGTAAATTACAGAGCCTGGTCCTCAATATAATAGCTGGGTTCTTATGCTCTAAGGTACAATAAATAAGAGGGAAGCACTGCTTAGCCAGCTAAGGCTGTGACAGTATTCTTCAGTGAAGGATCACAACTACATACAAGACACTAAATGACTCTGAGCACATTTGGAATGCCTGTTGAGAAAGAGGACTGACAGAAGACAGTGTCTTTGCAGACATCATTCAGGAGATAAATCACTGATAACATGCCAAAGCAAATAATGCAATTACTAGACAATATAAATACTTTTATTGGGTAATTTGATTTTAAAGTAGAGAACATTTCCCCCAAAATGTGTGTGTATGATTTCACCAGCACCAAGACTTTTCAGGAAACAGTGAAGAAAACTGAGGCATGAAGCACAAGTTTCTCAACAGTGCACAGTAATGAGCAGAAAATTGAAGTAAGCTCTTTACATAGCATACTGGGAAGAAGGAAGAACAGATACTTATTAGTCTCTGCTTTCTCCATATCCACTACACCATAACAAAATCTATACTCAGAGCTGTCTCTGCATCTCAGGTTTGTTTCTGAGCAGCTTAAGCATTCTCCAGTTTTAAACAAGGCTGAAGTTCAAAAAGGATGTTGTACCTCATGATGCATCCAGAGTCAGAAACACATCACATGGCAATGACTTTGCAACAAAATTTACATCATTGTCTTTGACAATGTCACCATGTACCATTTTTCTGTGGAGGTCACTCTCTTTGCTGGTTAAGTTATCTTTACACTGAATGAAGCCAATTAATCGATGTGAAATCTAGTGCAACATTATTCCCTCCCTGAGTATTCTACATCTTAAGCAGCATGTGTTTATAAAGGTGACAAAAATATTTATTGAAATGCCCCAATTCCAATGAAGATCAAGAAGAAACAAAACTTCTAAAGTATTCAGACAGTATACACAAATAAAGATGCCCTTTCTTACCCTGCACAGGTTTGAATAACTTTGTGAGTAGTTAAGCTTTTGCTTGTAGCAAGTTAGCATCTATTGCTTTAGATTTTGCTTATGAAAATCCACGTGTTTAAATAAAATATCACACAAATTACTTGATTCGTCAAATGCTGTGGCAATTAAAAAAAGTATGGTTAGCAGGTAACAATCTTAAAGCTACACGAGCCAACAATAAAACTGGTGGAAATCGTAGCTGCAGTTGTTCAGCATTACAACTGAACCCACAGAATTGTGTACAAACAGCTCAGAAATAATGGTGATGACAGCCAAAAAAACCATAATTCAAAACACTGAGAAGAGCATCTGGAGAGGGAAGAAAAGGAAGAGAAGATGGGAAGCGATGCTGAATTGTTCAAAGGGAAGGTTGGTATGACATGCAGCTGGTAAGACAGGGATCATATACACAGCAGTGAAGTTGAAAAGTTACTTGTAGCTGCTTTCACTCAGTACAGCCTTACTGATATGAAGTGTTAATACACAGTTCTCTTGCATGACTCTGGTAAGTATAGTCAGCTTGGTGCACACAGATGCTCTCCGAGTACACAAGAGGCTCTCTGGGCTATGGCTGTGTTGGGCTGGTGTTTGGTGCTGTGCTATGCTGGGCTGTCACAGATCACAATACTGGAGGAACTGCCCTTCATTACTCTGCTCTCTACAGTCTGCAGCCTTTGTTGTAAGCACAGTGTGACACTACCTTTATTTGCCCAGGGCAGGCCTTCCCAAATACCAGAAGGTTCCCCTCGACCACCACCACCCCTCTTTTTACCAGTTCAAGACTCAATATATCCTAAGTAAATTATTGAGGCTTTATCTCCTGACTACACAACTCACACTTTAGCTGTTCAGTGGTGCCATGTTGTAATCAGGTGGACCAGAATTTTTGAAAACTGCCTAACCATAGAGCACTGCCCATTTAAAGACATCCAGAAACACTTCATTTGAAAACAAATTTACTGTCCTAATACTTAGGAGTCAAGACTTTATATCTGGCACAGAGTAAACTTGGTATCAGAGATAAGCCATCACACCTGGGTCAAAGATGAACAGTGGAGTGAAGCTAGACTCCTGGAAGGTGCTTTGTGTCTGGGTATGGTTACACACTGAAGCTGAGAGCAGGGACCCATCTTTCCATGCTTAAAGACATGTCCCCAACACCTGCCATTACCCAAACAATAAGCATTCACATTCAAACGCACAGGGGACTCCAGAGGGGCAGGCAAAAAAAAGCAAAGCAAAGCAGGAAGTCTGGTGAAAGAAATCATCCAGACCAAAGGACTGAACTGGAACTAAGCCAGCAAGAATGGCATGAAAGGAGAGGTTTAAGAGAATCTGGCAAAGACCCATGGAGAACACATCAGCTACAAAACGGGTGGGGAAAAAGACAGAATAACTGAATGAAAAGTCACTGGAACTGGTAAGACAGAAGATGACAAGAAGTCAATTGGCAATGTCAGGCAATGATGCCAGAAACAAAACAGACTGCCACTTGGTTAATGGATGATTAATTAATCTCTATTCATTAATTAATTTGTATAATCACAGAATGGTTTGGGTTGGAAAGGACCTTGAAGATCATCTAGTTCCAACCCCCTGCCATGGGCAAGGATGCCACCCCCTACATCTGGCTGATCAATTCCTACAGATTCTGTATCTGCAGGCATACGTGGCCTGGAAAGCAGGACACAGCGGTCTCAAAGCCCTGGTGCAAGCACAGCTGCTGTGGTGCCACAGGCTGATGGTGCTCAGTGTGTCCCCACACTGTTCAGGAACAATAAAGAATAACTGCTAAGCAAACAGCATGCCCCATCCCCTACTGCACTAGGTAAGTGCTCTATGGAAAACATACGCAATCCTCCAGTTAAAACACCTCAGCTGTCCCAGTCTGGCACTAAAGGTGCAACAGGATGCCTAAATTCTGAGTCTGGTTAACTTTGAGTATCTGACTTCTCGAGTTGTGTGTGCATAACTTCATTAATACACATAAAACATAAGTCATCTCCTAATACTTTTTACAAACATTTTGGTTGCAAGGCAGGAACAACAAGTGCAATATATTTAAAAAAAAATAAATTCTTTCCAAATCTGTCAGCATAGAAGACAACCTTAAAATGGTTAAGCAGCTATGTCAAGAAAACATCTCAATACCACAATGGCATTACAACTCATAATTATGATATTAAAATTTCTACAAATACAATCTCAATTATATTTATAAGAATAAAACATATCTGCCTAATATCCATACCCTCAGAAATACAACCAAGAACTCCAAGTCTCTATTTACTACCAGATAATAACTTTTTTCCTACCTAGTTTAAAAGTGAAAGACCAAGTGAAGCAGATTAATTCATACTCAAATCTATTGAGCCTTCCTTGTACTTGACCCTTGATATTTCTTTCTTCATGTCAGATTTCCCCACCCCCTCCATTTTTTGAAAAAATATTTGGAACATCTGAAGCAATATAAAAAAGACAAATAGAAAAGGATTATTCACTCTCATACTACAAGATCTAAGGAGCATCAAATGAAATTATGATGTGGCAGATCCAAAACAAGCATAAGGAAGTACTTCTCCATATAGCACATAGTTAAGCTGTGGAAGTCCCTGCTCCAGGATATTGGGATGCCAAAAAGTATACTTGGGTTCAAAGGTCAGTGGCTAAATTCATAGAATAAAAATCAGTCCAAAAGTATTAACCACAAGTATATCATATCTGTCTTAATCAGTTCTACAATAACAGATTGCAAGAAGCTGGATGCATACACTGTTTGCTTCATCTGTTCCTATAATCTTCCCTGGACATCTGTTAGTGGCCTGTCAGAAACATGATACCAGAAGATACCTTTCATCTAACCTAATTATGCCTCCTCTAGCTTAAGAACATTAAAAATGCTATAAAAATTAACGGAAGAAAGGTTATTTATTATGACATATATGGCACTTTTCTAAATACACAGGAGTAAGATATTAAGTCCCCTATCCCATCAACACCCAACTTAATTTCAACAGAATGTCTACCATAACATTTTGGTAAAAATAGTGTTTATATACATTTGGACATTCAACAAGTCTGAATTATATTAGAAAAAACAATGTTCAAAAATCCATATCAAGTCTCAGATAATTTAGTTACCATGCTAGAGATAACAGAAAATCCTTAGCAGCATAATCAGCTGTTTGAATCACAGTCTAGGCACAGGATGAAAAAATTCACTTGATTAGACCTGAGAAGTTGAGCCAAGGCTCAGTTTATGCAGCTCTGACACATGCAGTATTCCTGGTGCTCACTGCAAAGAGCAAGTCCAAAACACCAAAGCAAACAGGATGCTAAGCATGGTCCACTACATTTGCTCATTAATTAGCTCAATATATTTCGTAATTGGAATCCATATTATGAGCCACTAACAGCACCCTCTTTATCAAGACTAAAATGTAAACCTTTAATTAGATGAAGGGCTGATAAATCTGCTGTCCTGGATTTACGTGACATCCTGTGACTCAGAAAGCAGTTTCTAACTGAAAATTAATAGGCTTACTTTGAATACTTTGATGGTAAAACTCAAATACACGCACACCATGTTAAGATCCTACATCCACATAAAAAACATGAAGAATGATTAAAAGAAGGGTTAAGTATTCATTTAGAACACAGCAATATGTAGTAAGAATGGTTTCAGTGGATTCCCCCATAAACATCATGATTACTGTCATCTGATCATAACACAAGTGCGACTAACACAGCTGCCATGTCAGCTTCTCTTCAGGGGCTAGGTCTTAATCATAAATCAACTGAATGACTAATTCAACATTGTTAAAACCAGCAAGTAACTGCTTGGAGCCATTCCAGTTTTTACATCTTTCAAAAGGTCAATACACCTACTCAAACACACAATAGTGCTATCTTTCACAGTGTTTTCTTCTTTTCTTGGATTGAAAAATAACACGTTAGCACTTAAATGTGTGTTTTAACTAACAATTAAAATGTTCATTAATTCTGAAAGAGTGACCCAGTAAAACAAAGACAATTTTAGCTTTCCTCTCCACCCACAACCGAAAAGCCTCTCCTCTCCCTTTGCTGCTTTAAACACTTTTATAGTTGCAAAAGTCTGATGAAAACATTTTACCCCTGAGTGTTTCCTGCGTTAACCTTAGTTTTGTTATAGCAATACTCTGAATTAAGCTCAGAAATAAACTTTTTCGAGAAGAATGACTAGTCTAAATGTGGCTTGCATTTCAAGTATGAATCCCTACCCCTCAAAATAATAACAAAAATCACGAAGTGGCATCTAACAGCAAAATATATTCTAATCATTTACATCTGCTCACAGCACACAAATGACAGCAGCCTACCGTTAGCATCCTTCATAGAAAACATTTATTCTGCTCTTAAATATAAAAGCTATGTTGCATAAACAGAGGATTTAAAGCTGTGGCAGAGTGGCTGAAGGAAAGGAAATGGCAATCTTTCTGGTTCTAGTAGATGCCTTTCCCTATCACACAATGTTTCCCACTCATAAATACATGACAAATACTTCCTCAATCATTTTTTACGAGCAGGGATGCACAGGGGGTAGTCAATGGCTAGCTTGAGGGAAAATAGGAACAGCAGGAGGCAGAAACTGTACTGAAAATGGCTATGTGGTAAATTCTCTTCTGGAACATCACTCAGATACCCAGCCTTTGATCTTTCAGCTACAATTACACTCACATCCATGAGATCTGGGTATACTTTTAAAAAAACTAAATCATTAATTGTAATAGAAACAGTTAAACTGTTTCATTAGATGACTCCTCAACTCAAACATCTGATTTTTTAACAAATTAAAAATTGCAATTTATAGAAAGATTTGTTTTCAATTGGGTTTAACTATGTCATCATCACAACTAGTCTCACAAAAAACATGGGGTGGCTGGCGACAGCTAAATCACAGACTGGCGTCTCCTAAGCAGTCTGGCTACCATTAAGGTCTGGGAAATGGTATTTACTGTACAATTAGAGCCAGTGAGCTCTACCTGTAATCATCCAAATACAGGTGCAAGGATCCTTTTTTGGGCAGGAAAACCAACTCATCCATTTTCACATAAACTTCCACATTTGTACTGTTACACTGAACCCTAGGAAACCTCAGCATTTGTACTTCCAAAAAAATACCACCTGACAGGAGCAGAGCAAATGTAACTATCCTGATTTTAGAGACTTTTGTGGGCAGAATCACTTCTTCTGTTTAAACTATCATAATCAAAAAACATCCACAGAAGGAATAAATTAATTCAAAATGATAAAATTTGGCCAAATATGAAGAGCTTACAGTATTATATTGGTTATCAAACCTATTCCAAAGTCTGTGTTTGAGGCTGAGAGGGTTTGCTACTAAAACACATTAAATTTTGTTCTTTAATACTAACACAAAATGTCTTGGAGTATCAAAAGGACAGTTTTAGTTGCAGTAATTTCACAGAATTTATTCTAATGATTTATTGGAGTTAACCATCTGACATTAATTATTGTTTTGGCTTCCAGTCTATGAATGTTTATTTTTCAGTTTAAAGCCTTCTCACTCTTTGATATCATATGGAAATGAGAATTTTTAATGGAAAATTGAAACCATGTGCATCTAAGTACTTAATGAAGTACAGGGAGAAACAGAGGGTGTACTTTAGGAGAATTCAGATATTCCGCTTTAGATACTTTTGATTTGTCTGGATGAGTTACACGCATAGATCTATTCACAAACATAGGTTTATACATCTGCAAAGTGTCTCACAAGTATAGTGCTTAAAATTCTGAATACTAAGAAAAGGTTTGTAGTTTGCTTTAGTTTAGTTTTTTAAAACTAAATACGCTGCTTCAGATTTTTCTTCATTATATACTAACTACTTAATCTGTTCCCTCCTCCACAAAACAAATATTTATCCCATCTAGAGCTTCCAGTGACATGCTAAATGCTGTACTTCTCCACAGCGGATTCCCACCATATGTCTACCATGTTAAGGCTGGATCTTCATCCAGTTCACTGAATGCCTGATAGATTGATTTTGTAACCATCATGTACTTGAGTCACAATATTGATGTCAGGAATACTTGACTAAAACCTGAGCTGTTCCTGGCATTAAAGCCCATCAAAACAGGCCTGTAAACCACAAGAAACGTGCAAGCAGTGGCAAGAGAGCCAGACAGCCAACTGCAAGCAGAACACTACTGTGAAAATGGGCAATTTGGCCATGAGGTTGAAAGATTCCTGTGCAACTCACATAGCTTTCTTCCTCTGGCATTGAACTCATTCCTCTGGAATGAAAAAGATGTTGTTCAGACAATCAGGATTATATAACATGATAAACCCACATGTTTACTTAAGTCAGTCCTAAATCAAATTTTCTTCATAGTTAACGGATTCATGTAAAAATGTAATGAAAGCATATTCTTTTCTGCAGTTTCATTCAGAGTTTCACCTTATGCATTGCATTCAAGCAGCATGTCAATGGGAGCGTAATAGAAGTGTAAGATTAGTTTACACTCCTATTTTAATTAATATCCTTGGTGACCTAAATGTGCAAGGAATTACTGACCACTGAAAAATGTGAAACAAACAAATTTAGACATTTAACCTGTACATACTCACCACTTGTTTTTCTTTCTAATGTAGTCTTTTTCAGAGAGGTTAACCAAGTAGATCATCGGTTTTGAAGTAAAAAACAAGTGTTTGTTCAAAACATCAATCTAGAAGCGAAAATACAGGAGGAGAATTTTAAGAACAGGTTATACCAACTTGAATTAATTTTATGATCATTTTCTTCATGGCAAAACTCAAGTCCAATATATAGATCACACAGAATCAGCTGATAAATTTAACATCCGATACACTATGAATATGAAATATAAGAAAAAAAACAAAAAAAAAACACTTTCAAAAAAAGCCAGTAACAGGTAGCAAAATTAGAAGTCAATTCATGGGATAATATTTATAGCCTACCTCTTTGTCATTCCAATCATGATAGAAGCGGACAGCTTTCTTTTCATCTATTACCCATGTCTTGATTTTGCACATTACATCCTATGCAGGATCAAGAAAAAACAAAGTCAAAAACTCAGCTGGATATCAGACTGTTCTCTCCCATAAACAAGGAATGTACACATTAACATTCAAAACATACACACAAATTAAAAATTAGATTATATCTTTTAGAAACAATTTTTACTCTCCCAGAAAAACTGAAATTGCTGATTTAAAAGTCACTAAGGAGCAATATGGATTACTAACACCATACAAATCCCACAATTAGGAAGTTAAATACTCGAGTATTGTCTCTCACCAACACGAAAATCAGCACAGCTCATAAAATATATGTAAAAATCAGTATATTTCAGACTGCTTTTCAAACTCAGTAAGACACGACATTTCAGCATCCAGCAGGAGAGACCACGCACAATATAAACATGCCATTAAGAAGAGGGAATGGGTGGGGAAAAAACCCACAGCAAATATCTTTTTTTTTTTTTTAATAAATTGAGAGCAAAAGAAATGGAGCCTATTATTGATGATCCACCCTCAAGAAATTAATTCAAATGGCCAAAGCCCTTTTTATTCCACATTAATTTTTCGCCAACACCTTCTCCCTCCCCCCCCCAAAATGAAACCTGCCAAAGCCTCCATTACACAATGGCAAGAGCCTTGCACTGGTGACCTCCAACCAGCTGCATTCACTTTCAGAACATCTCTCTCGGCAGGAAATCTAAAGGCCTTTTAGTTAGCAAGCTAGTGTGCATTCAGAAGGAGTAACTGCAGGAAGAGCCCAATGTGCTTTGTTTCTCTGGCCTTTCTTCACAGAAAGATTAATCATCTGTGAAATGGAAACGGCAAACAGCAAGTGACACAAACTGAACCCTTCAAGCCTTTCCTCATCAGTTTTGTGGTCGTGAATCCGAAAGCTGCGTGTGGCACGGTTCTCCTTACAGGCAGGTGTTAATAAAAGGCTCTTGGGTCTGAAAGGTCAAACTCGGCTCTTCTAGGAGTAGTACATTTTAGAGTCGCCTATTTTTTGTTGTAGATAATTTATGATCATGCTTTAAATAATGCATTTTTTTTTTTAGGTTGTAATTGACGCAACTGAGCATTAAGATCCTGGAAATACTAGGAAACATTCCCTAAACTGTTGAGCACGCGACATTTTTTTGCGCTTAATGCTATGCGGTTGAAGTACGTTTATAAACAACCACAAATAACATCAGTATTTACTACAGTCTTTTCTAGTCTTGCAGTAGCTTTAGTGGAGGGGGGAAAAAAAAAGAAAGAAAAAAAGAAAAAGCTCTTCTAAATCTTCAGATCCTGATTTGAAACCCTCCAGGAACAGGACTCCCCACAGATTTTAACAAGGAAGGGGCAAGCTAAAACTTTTAATGAAATCTAACATGTTCTGCCTAAGAATAATCACTTTTACTCTCCTATAACTGAATTTCACTCATAAATGTTTAAAAGTGGCTAATATAACACCATTTCCTACAAGGAGAAGATCAAAGTGCTATATTACAAATGCATTATGATTAAAAAAGCACTGTGCAGCTTTGCTATTAACTGTTCTTTAAACCCTAAAAGGCTTCCCATAGATCTCACTTGGCACTGCATATACAACCTTTGACAAGTAATGTAGACCATTTTTATTCATTGCCTAAAATTGTAGGCAATTATGTGCGTCACACTGGCCACCTGCAAATTCTGAATGCCTGCTCCAGTTGTCAGAGCAAAAAACTAATGTCGGAGGGGATTAATCTAGGGGGAGAGAGTCCTCTTTAATGGCTCCAGCAGGTGAAATGGCCCAGCTGGTTACTATGATGAGTGGCCAGAACAGCTTATGTAGAGACATGCAACAAGATTACACATAAAGAAAACAGTGGTACCATCTTATCTTTAACCCTCTGTGCTTTTTATTTTTTAATTTATCAGCATAAACAAGATAAGGGAAGCAATTCTACCCATAAGCACTTTTAAGATCTTTTTCCTCTGCTTTTGTTTAAATAGATATATATATAAAAATCAAGACAACCTCCAAGATTCCTGTTCAGCAGTGAAGGAATTCTGGTTACACACTATTTTGGGTTTTAAACTCATTCTGTGGGCACCTACCATGTGGCTTTCAGCATTACAGTTCCCCCCACAACAAGACCAATGCGTTAGTACATACAAATCGGAGTCAATTAAAAAAAATGACAGGGAAAAAAACATCATAGCACAAGTTATCAAAGGCAATATTTTAGGCTGAAGCAGAAATGAAATGTTTTCTAATCATACTGTAAGGGGAGCTGCATAACACAGAACCTCCAGAAAACTTCAAGCATCAACACAGCAAATAAAGTTTGGCCTTTCTAAAGCCTATTTAAGCACAGAGCTGCCAATCAGAACTGCCCTTCCACATTCACCTGCTACCTACAGTGACACATCTAAACCCATTTTGGCACTAACCTAATTTTTCTAAGTTCTCATGTAGGCACCTGACTTGGTGCTGTTTGCAACTAATGTTCTAAAGGAGGAATTGTACGGGCAATTTCCGTGGGAAAGACTGACCAACAACTGAATATGCTGGAGAGAACTGACAGCTATACACTTGCAATTTCATTTTGGTTTTGCAGAGAAGATGGCAAAGTATTGGAAATCTTTTGTTAAATAAAACGATGGAAACTTGTAAGCAAATACAGCATTTATGTACGAAGCTGGTGAGACTGTGAGACACAAAGAATTTCTCTGATGGACTATGTGGGCAGCAGTCATACCATGCACAATGTCAGGCAGACAGTCCAGAAACTTAAAAATGGGACAGATTAGTTCTGATTCCCCTGCAACAATGGTGCTGTCCCATTTAGAAGAGACTTATTGTGATTCCTTAACAAGAAATTGTTAAACACAAGTGACAATATGATAGGCAAATATTTCCACTTTTTTTTTCACTCAGCTGCCCCAATACCCTAAACAAATATGCAAAAAGCATGTTTTCAGGTTGTATCTCATGTAGCACCATTTTTCATGTTATTAATTGCTTCTGTTTAGAACTGGTGAAAGAGTACAAACTGACCTTTTTATCTTCACTATCACTGTAACAGTCATTTAAACACATTTAATCACTACTCTAGTTAACTTCGAGATGCTTAATAACAGAATACAGAGCAATGATCCACTTTGTTTCATTAGATCTGGCCTCCCCAGATGCACACACTTCGAGGTCAATCTGTCCCCAGCAGAATCATCCACTTTGCCTTGTTTGATGAGAGGGTTCCTCTTGTTCTGTTTTTCAGCTAGCACCATTCAAAAAGCTGCCAAAAACCCTCCAAAATCCAATTTCCTTACAGTTCTCAAGGCACATGAAATAGAGCAAACTTCATGAATATCAACTACCACTGTTTTAAAAATCAGTTCATTTCTGACTCTACCCATGGCAATATACTTAGCACATGTGAATACTTAGTATATTCAGCCGTATGCAATACGTGGATTTTAATTCATGTCCTGCTCTCATTTTTCTAAGGTGGCAAGTAGTCAATCCACAGATGCTAAGCAGGGCTTTAACAATAAGTCTGGCAGTATAAATTAATGCAAAGAAATACATGTAAATTTCATATAAGAGACTTACCAAGACATGCTCATGAGACACTACTGTGTAGAAAAATGTGCATACATTAATAAACTCTCTGGATGAATGATAGTAATAATGTGTGCCAATGCCAAATTCTTCTTACAGCATGAGGGACTAAACTGAAGCTTGGAAAACTCACTTGCCTACTTGGCATCAGAGAATTGTGATTTTTTTGTTGTAACTTAGCAGGGCATGTAATTAACTTCCGCAAATGTAATAAAGAAGTAAACAGTTGTGAGGATTATCACTTCACACTTCAAAGTGCAAGTGAATTCTCCGTGATCCTGCAGGCAGTGCAGAAGTTTCTGCTAGTACAGAGAGTAGCTATGAGTACAGTAGGCTTTTTTTCCCCCCACCAAAGGAAGTATGGAATGTTTCTCAGCACCTTATTTGTTCCCTTCAGATCTTTCAAGAGGTAATAACTGACCACCTCCCTGTAAAAGCTTCAAAAGCAGTTAAGATACTGTTTATTAAAAAGCTTCAGTTGTCCAAAATGCTCTCATTTCCACTGCCCTGCTCCTTGGAAAAGCTCTAAGGAATACCTAAAACGTTACCTGTAGCTCTTAGCTCCTTTCATTTCACACTGAAGTCCAATGGCATAGCGTGCCAACAATGAAGGTGGTAGTATATAATCAACATATTCAGACTTCCTTAAGGAATCTGGCTCAGTGGTGTAAGGTATTTAATGAATAAAGCACTGCATACACCAAATGGAGTCAATACCACCTAATGAGTAGGTCTCAGAATGTGACTGTAAATAGAAAATCCCATGGGTGTGTTCCTGGTGGAACTCTTGACAAACTCGTTGTGTTTTGCTAGTTATCATCTTTCAGCAGCCAAAAAAAGACCATGTTAATGACACACGAGATTCTGAGAATAGTAAATCAGTAACAACATGAATCGTGTGTAGTGACCAGAACTGCCAGGCAGATCTAGTGAAAGCAAACAATGTTTTTCACTACAATACATTGAAGTTCATACACTTGCTGGGTGAGGGACAAGGGAGGGTGGATACAGCATTTACCAGGTAGAGACCTCCCTCTCACAAGTGTGACTGAGGAGTCTGGAGGGTCACAAGCAAATGAACTGTACTGGAACTAAGACACTAATACAATCTGTGAGTATATAAACAGGCTAATGTCCAATGGGAATAATTCTACACTTCTTTGCTGAAACACTAAAACACTGGAGAAAAATAACAGATTTTGAAAATGTGCTTATACACGAAGACACAGTGTTCTTAAATCTTATGCTTTCATTCTTATTGCATTTAATATCTATATAAACAAAAAACTCACATAGTAGAGAGTTTTCACACTAGCACAGAGAAATCCATTCACTGAATGTTGAAGACTAAAGCTGTGTCTTATTTATAAACAGTAAAGATAATTTATCACTGGCACAGCTTATGCAAGTTAAAGTCATTTATGTCCAGACAGAAAATATTTAAATAAAGGTTAATTTTTCCCTTAAGAAACACATTCTATTTTAACCACGATTGTAAGGATTAAACTGGGATATGCAAGAGATCAAACCAGGTAATAATTAGTATTCCATCTGGCCTTCAAAATTTCTATGATGGTTTTTCAGACACAGATAGAGAACAATGCTATTTGAGGTACTCATAGCTAGTTTAACTGTGCTGCACCAAGAGGAATTTATTGAGTGCACATAATTTCCTTGTTAACATGAGGTGTATGGTATGCATCGTGCCATTCATAGCTTTTCTTGGGAATCTTTTTCAGTTCTACTGAGCATAGCCTCAGCTCTCTGCTTCTCCTGGAGGTTTTCTGGTGATTTAAAAGATTTCAGAGAGGCTGAAGTAAGAAGTAAGAATTTATTCTAAAGACACTGTTTAGAAACAATGGCATTTCTAAAGGACAAATAAAACAAACATTGCAGTTTAAAAAAATAAAAGGCTAGATCATGTTTTTCCATGGTGTTAAGCACTTAAATAACCTGTAGCAGCTGGGTGCAGGGAAGAGAACAAGTCAGGTACTGCATCAACTGGAGTGACAATGAGCTCCTCTGTGGGACGAAACAATGTCTAATCTCTCACAATTCCCTTGCTCACTGACTTTAATAAAAGTACAATCGGAGAAGTAATGGATTTAGGACAAGTGTATTATCCTTCCTTCTATTAAATACCTTCTAACAGAGCCAGTACAAGCTGTACATGATATAAGATTTACTTAGAGCTAGATGCCAATACTATTTATGAACCACAAGTACTTTTGCCCAAAACATCCAACAGGCATTCCAGGCAATGTAATTCATGCCAATAATCCCCAAATTCTCCTGTGTGGGTCATCCTTGTGGGCTCTGTGGCATTATACATAAAACGACACAGTCACTTGTAGCCTCTGAAAGAAAAAAAGCTGGCAAGAATACAGAAAGCGATCTGCAAGTGATTATTTCTGGTAGTTCAGAAATTCAGAACAGGAAAATTGCACTGAAAAGTAAAATAAAACAACTTCCATAGAGTTTCGCTAAGTTTTTCTTACTGCATTAGTCTATACACAATTATTTCCACATAAAACCATGTGTGAATGCATTTGCTATAGATGTGAATAAAGCCAAATGAAAAAGGTGTCTTTTTCAAAATACAGCGACACATATATAGTTATTTTGCTGTATGTACATACTGTTTAAAATTACTTGGATCTACACATACCCAGGCAGACACTATTTGCAAAAGTAATTACTTTAAGCCACTTGTCAAATGTACACAGGAGAGATCAGCCTTGACAGAAAGTATTTAAGCACTGACTTCTGTTTGTCTACTGATAATACCAGAAGAATCCAAACGTGTATTTACACATTACGTACTTTTAAGTCAGGCTTTACTACCAATTAATTCACAAACATCTGCCATGACTATTTTCCTGCTACATTCAAAATGTTCTCCAGAATGAACTTTAATTTCCTCTAAATACCACATTAAGCACAGTAAATGGTCCACTCAAGATTTTAGGCATAATTATATGCATTAAGAATATAAATATTTTCTCGATTCCCTATGATTTAAGTTAGTAATTGCAAAAGCCATCGACAGAAAGAATGTCAACAGTGTATGTGTACACGGCTCCTTTCCTCCCATCTCCAGTGGAACAAACTGGCCTTTCAAAATCTCCTCACAAAAGCAGACCAAAGAAACTGGCAAAAAAAAAAAAAAAAAAAAATTATACAATTCATTGCTGTATTTATCTTCAACTTGGAATGAAAGAAAGGTGAAAATTCCCAATTGACATCATCAGTTGGAGGAAATAAGAGTTCATCCATCCGTGAGAACTCTGGCAAGCACTTGCAGCACGAGGTCAGCGAATTCTGCTCAGCGCCATCCCATTCATCAGAATATTGCAGGAAGGAAAGATTTTCATCTGGTATATATTGGTAATGAGAAGAAACTGAATCTACCAGCTCCCTGCTCTTTGTGAAGTATCTCCCACACCATATTGGTAATTTTAAATCAACAAAAACCATCTTTCAAATAGTTACTGTATTATCAGGCCAGGACCAAGACATTAAATGTAAGGGAGGAGAAAGGAAGGGATTAAAGCTACTTAAAATATCATTAGGAAGATTTTGCTTTACTCCTCATAGCGCATATATGTCAACAAATACAATGACCAGAGGCAGAATGTATCACTTATTAGTTCATTGCCCATTACAGTAATAAAACAAGGCTTGGTGCCTTTCTTTCAAGCTGAATATGCACTAGGTGGTTCTAGTACCATTACACTAAAAAGGAAACTGCTCTTTTCATAACTGCAATTACTTGTGCTCTTACAAAATGTGTTTGATTTGAAAACTTAATCTCATTTTAAAGCAGACAGACTTTAACAATGGACTTTAGGTATCTCGCAGGCCTTGTGTACTCCATTCAGCTGAATGCTGGAAGTTCAAATGCATCTGATTCAACACTGATCCTGACCTGCTGTAAAAGCCACTTTATAACTGAAAATTGGAAATTCAAACACTGAAGACAGTGATATGCACCTAAAGATTTTGTCTTCATATCACTAACATCAATAATCTGCATCAACTCAGCTCTAAATAATATTCTTCTAGTCAAACATATAAATCTCCATACTATTACCACAGGAATTATTTTGTGCTGGAATCCCACATTTGGTGCACTAACAAAGTGCTGAAGGAGACCTTCTGTTGCAGAGGGTCAGTCTCTAAGGATTAGAACTGAATCACACTGGAAGTGTAATGGAAACAAATCCTCCAGCAATGTTCACCTAACTATTTTAGATGGCATTAACTTGAAGATTTCTGTCTCCACAACTGAAATGTCCCATAAATTAAACAATTTTTATTTTAAAAGCTAATTTTATAATTTTTACATTCTGATCTATAAATTCATACACATCTGAATTTTACTTTGAAATCTCCTGCTATCCAAAATGACAGCTGAATAATAAGCTAATAATAAAGTTTAACTCAGTATCTATCTCATGTCTCTGCAGATACCAGCACCACACAGGTTTAAAACATAAAATCACAGTTACTGAGGCTGCTTTCTGAAATTATATTTGTGCTGGTTTAATACATGCAAACAAGAGGAGTATTTTTATTCTATAATATGCTTTAGAAGGTTATAGCCAAAACAAAGGTATAGTGAGTCTGAAGCTTAGTACCCTTAGTAATAGCAGAGTCATTTCTAAGAAGGCAGTGGGAACACTTGCAAAAGAGACAATATGTGTGTAAAGGAAGCTATTGCAAGTCTATGTCAACATTACATGTTGCTGATCTTGGACCATATTTGTGCCATTGATTTTTAAGTAGAACTTGAAAATTATTTCATTGATGGCTCCTTAACAACAGTTGGCTATTTTATTTCTGCTGACAGGGGATTGAGAAATCAATTCTCTGAGAGACAGGACGACGGTTAACACTGTATTCAACTGCAAAGCCAGGTCACTGCACAAAGGTGAACTTACCAACTGTAGGCAATGTGGGCTTAGGCAGAGGAAAAACGATAATTAACAAGTAATAACACAATGTGGGAAGGCAGGCAGCCAAATACAAATCTCAGATTTAAGAACTGTTGACTGATACACACTGTTAATTCACTTTTTTTCTCCTCCTAAACCTTCTGGAGATTTTAGACTAACCAGCCACAGTTGTGGAGGCTTACTGAGAAAGAATCCTCTAAAGCAGACAATTCGTATTTGTGAAATAAGATGAATGAGTTCTACTTTCCATGAAACACATAGTGAAATCCTCTTTGATGCCAAAAATTTTAAACGGGTCACATGGAGATTACAGCCTCTCTGAAATCAGGAACATTTCCTTAGCTTCCATATTAAAGTTATTTGTTATATTCCACAAACTACCGAAGGAAAACCATCTTGACTAAGA
>NW_008666358.1:27341-50257 GCF_000695815.1 Acanthisitta chloris | reverse complement strand
GAGAAGCCAGTGAAAGGTCTGAGAGTGATGCCATCTCTTTACCTGAACCAACCACAGAACTTTCACAACTCTCAACCAGTTAAAATTCTTTAAAAATTCTCTAGTGTCTTCACCTTAAATTGCTCCCAAAAGATGGGGGAAAGAAAACAATAAAAAAGAGAGGTATGAAAATTTTAACATTGTGCCTTAAAAACAAAACCAAAACAACCTACAAGTACTGAGTTTTTTTGCTCTTATAACCTGTTAGTTTTCCTGAAAGGGAAAATGACTGAGAACACTTAGAGCACAGACAAGAGATGTTTGTTCCACAATTTTGCCATGGTAAGAACAAGGTATTATCAATGACTATGCATTATAATGGCAAATAACTTACAAAGGCAAATCCTGAGAAGTTATCTCCCAGTCCCATCACATCCCATCCTCCCTTTATTTGAAGACATCTTATTTGGAAAAAAAAGTATTAATTTCAGCTCATACTGTCTCTTAATGATTTTTTTCCCCCTGGAAACAGACTTGAACAGTAGTTGCAAGTAACATGGAAACATTACAAACTGTGCTGGGCAGGGAACTCTCCTGCAACAATCTAACTGCAGAATGCAGAATGGGAAGCACAGAATGATCAAACTGCCAAATTACACTCCTAACATTTAGTTACCACTTCAGGGAGGAGGCATAATCTGTAAGTGCTTTTTTTACCAATCACATAGAGTTTATCTCCTAGACCCGTAAATCATTTACTGTACAGTCAATCCTGCAGTATACTATAGAGAATGCAACCACAGGTCTTCTCTGCAACACAAAACATTAAAGGAAAAGGGGCAGAGCAAACTGTAGAGGAGTGCCTTACAATCCAGTGGCTAAACATATAAATAAACCCAATAGTGGCTGGAAATGCCCAAGAATTGCTGTTACACTCTTAGAGCTCCACAAGCCTATTTGCAGAAGCTGAGTTAACTGGACCTAAGGATTGACTTACCAGGAAAAGAAAAGTAACCAGGGAGAGAGTTCACAGGCCTTTGCCATTAAAAAAGTCCACTTTTTGAAGGTCTACTGTCCACCTTACAATTCAAGCATACAAGTCACAAAGGAAGACGAGCAAGAAGGCCCAAGATCAGCAGCACTCACAGGCATTATGCCCCACAGCACTTCCCTGAAGAGATTCCCTAGAGACTACAGTTCCTATGTGCAGTCTTTGTCTCAAGAGGAGCATTAATTTGTGCTTCCCCACTCTGTTCAGCCACCCCTCCCCATGAAACAAAGGAATTTAATGCCTTTGAAACCTCTATTGTTGTTGACGAACTCAGCTGAGACTGGTCATGTGTAACAGCTGTTCCTGAGAACAGAACTGGCGGAGCAACACGACTTCAAGAACCTGGTGCTTTCTGTGTGGGTATTCATAAAAAAAGGATTAAAAAAGCCCAATGAATGACAGGAAGTGTGAGTTACAAACAGAACATGACAAAGACATTTTGACAAGTGAGCTAGAGATGAAGCAATAGTTAGGACATTGAAGGAAGAGACAAATAAATTAATGAGAAACTAATGCAGATTTTAAATTTTCCTTTAATTAGTTTAAATTGCATTTCTAGATTTTGGGGATTTATTTACTGTCTCCCTTGATTCGAGAATAATCTGACATTTTCTGTTTTCAAACACATACCAACTTTCTGTAGTTAAATCATGAGTGGGATACAACCATAACTGTACCTACCACCCATTACAGTTGCATGACTGGGATTAGGAATTTCATTTAAAACACACTTCAGTTATAACTCTGTGCAATCACAAAAGTGCCAACTTCTTCCATAGCACAGGAAGAACACAGATTGTGATATGAAATCCTCAAAGCATGCAGAAAGGTACACTCAAAAATGGGACAAGAACGTCTTCATCACGAGGAACTGAGCAAAGCAGTTTCCAAAGACAGCCACACAAAAAATTAAGTGAGAAGAGTTCAAGACTGGGGCTGAACAGCATCTCAACGCTCCTCATTTTCATCATCTCATACCAATATAAAATTTAGCCTTAGGCTGAACTCTGGATTCACTATGGACAAGATTTTTGCTTGCCCCTTTCTTTAAGATGAATTAAAAGGTGAAAGACTGTGTGGATGCTATTTGAAACTGTAGGCATAAGCTGCACTGTTCCTCTAAGCATGTGAAACCTTTTGTAAAAGATAAAAATCACTGCCCACATGTACCCAGGGCTGGGTTCACACATGTCACATAAGACCTTAAATGAAGCATACCTGCTTCTCTTTCTCTGAGCTTATGTGAAAGTCTTTAAATCATCCAACAATAGCTATTTCTTCTGGCTTGGACCAATCAGGGAACAACATATTTTTTAAACCAGATGAAGACTAGTCCTTCACCAACAAAACGGACCAAAAAAGTGCTTTTTAATACCACATCATGAAGTTGAATATTCTGAAGAGGGATGTTCACTTTCAGTTCCTATTAATTTCCAAACACCAGGTAGAGCCAACAGATTTCACTGCACTTCAATACCAATGCATTAACCCACCAGCACTGCTATGACTATGCTTTTCTTACTACTTGCTCTAGAAAAAGCCTTGGGAGATAACAGTCTGGTTTACTACTTAATTGTTAAGCATAAATAATTTATTTCCACACTGATAAACTGCTGCAATTAGAGAATGTGTTTTATATACCACCTGAAATATTTATAGAAGATTAATGAAATAAGGAAAAATTAATAACTAGACTACTGGCAAAGTGTAGGAGACTCAAAATTCAAGTGGCAGGAAAATAATAATTTGCAAAAACATACTCTGAAGTTGATAATTATTATACATTTCTAATTTACAAAGAAACACCACTACTACCCTGTGATAACTGAGCTCATTTAAGCAGCTTTCCACAACAACATTCTAAAATTAATTTCACCTAGGAGTCTTTATTTAAAGGGCACTAAACGGTACAAAGTACAATCACACCAAGAAAATATATTCACCTGGTGGCTACAGGAATACTCATATCAACAGACTAGAACTTATCAGCAAGAATAATTCAGAAGTCACTGCTGGACTTTGAATTACAACTGAACACTGATGTAAGTTTGATGAAGCATTGGCAATTCTCACATAAAGCTATGTCAGAAAGAAACTAACAGTTAAAATTCAAAAGTTATGATTAGATTTAACTGTGAAAACAACACAGCAAATCATTCTAGTAATTTTTCAACTCAATAATAATTACTTTAAGAAACACATAAAAATAGCAGTAGTGTTTTGTATTATACATGTGGGAGATCAATAACAAAACCCTACAATACAAATATTTCAGTTCAATGCAGAAAGCACTTACTTATTTACTTTTATAGGTCATGTACTTACATATTCAGGTTTTAATTTCTTGTCTCCTCCTCTTACAGCTACTTTTTCAAGCTTCTCTATGCTCTGCATGATCAGCTCCTCATCCTTAAGTCTAAGTTCTTCATGTATTATTTCAATGTCACGAACAGGATCTACACTTCCTTCAACATGAGTGATATCATCATCTTCAAACGCTCCTAAAACAAAAGAACACTTACATTACCTATTAAGCTAAAAAGACAAGAAATAAATATTTAGAGCATATTATTAAGAGTCAAAAGAGTTTGAGATGAAAAAATCAGTAGGTCTTTCGTACTGCCCACACACAAGTGTCACCTGCAATGTTTTATATCCTGCTGGTTTAGTCTGCTAATTTAAGTACCAACTCTGGAATACAAAGCTCTCTCTATATACATACATACAAAGCACAGCCATTTCAGGAGAGCACTTAATACATCCTTAAGAGTTTATTCTACATAGGAATATGCTAGAGCAGCTTCCTGAAAATAGGTAACAGTGTATTTAACAGTATCTAATCCAGCAATAGCAAAACACAGTAGCTAAATTGAACATTACAGAACATTTCAGTAACACACCCCAATGACGGCAAGATTTATAGAAAGAAAACCTTACAAATCACCCTGGCAGACCTCACTGGCTGACCAATTTTTTGCATTAAGAAAAGAAGAAGTTCTAGACAAAGAATTCTGAAGTTCTGAATGACTCTTAGTGTTTCCAAGGGAAACAGGGCTGAGAAAAAAATAGGCCTGAAATCATCTGGCAGACCTCGTCCCTGTTTCAATCTACTTTATCACTGTGGTTCTGACGGTGATTAGATAATGAACCACTCAGACACACAATTTACACAGCAGCTAATTTCATCGGCCTGATTTGAGGGTATGGTTTTTAGGGGGCCATCAAAGAAGCAGATGAAGGTGCATTTGTCATATATGAGTGACAACCATTCACACTATCTGAACAAAATGGTGCTGGCCCTTATTAGAAACACATGCTATTATCACATATTTAAAGTGCAGTTGAAGCCATAATTTCGAATTGCCAACTGGAAACATAAGGTTAGAACAACCAGATATTACTGAAGCATGTGTGCTGACTTCATGCCCTTCTGATGACAATCTGGCAACATAATTCAACTAGGATTTAAATTATCAGATAAGCAGCATCACCAAAAAAGTCGGCCCACCCCCCAAAAAATCAATACTTATTTCAAAAATAAAATTATCAACGATTAAAAAAAGTTTATTACTTCTTCCTGGATCAATTTGCAGAGTACTTGCATGCCTAGCCTGTTACATTAAAAATATGCTTAAGAAATCAACCATGAAAAGAATGTTATTTTAACCTACCAAAATTTAAATCTACTGATTTTTTTACACAGAAAAAAAAAAAAAATAAATCTCCAAGCCACTTCTTGTACTGAAAAAGACCAGAAACAGCATAAACAACAAAAAATTCCTTAACTGACATACAGAAAGTTGTGGGGGGTCTTTGATGTCATCAACATCTTAAACTTCATCTTTTCTTTTAACATACTGAAAACACTTTAGCAATAAAGATTTCACATCAAAGCACAAAGAACACAGATTTAAAATGTTGGTGATAATCAAGCGCCAAAATCATGTTCACATAAACTTATGGAAAGTCTTTAAAAGAGTGGTTACCAGACCAGAATTTTCCTCCTCTCTCATCAACTATTTCTCTCCAAAGAGCATCAGTGAGCTCCCTTGGTACAAGGAAAATCACCTCAGCAACAGATCCAACTCTGATGCTGGTTGTGAAAGGAGAACAGGCTGCTCTGTCACATGGAAACTTACTACAATAACTCCATACCAATGCCAGGCAGCTAAGGAACAGATACTGTAGCCCTTATCTTCCACAAATCCTTACCTGTGCACCTGACTGAATGGGATATGGGATGTTCAGGTGAACAAATACTAGAAAACAGTGTAACAGCTCTGCTCTGATTTACAAGGAAAAGACTGAATAAGAACAGGGGAAGTAGGAAGATGCCACTACGTAGATCAATGAAAAGTCTACTTGCCCAGCCTTTTCAACAGATGAGCAGCATTTATTATAGAATTATAGAATTTTAGGGGTTGGAATGGACCTTACAGATCATCTAGTCCTAACCCCCTGCCATGGGCAGGGACACCTCCCACCAGAGCAGGTTGCTCAAGGCCTCACCCAGCCTGGCCTTGAGCACTGCCAGGGTTGGGGCATCCACTACCTCCCTGGGTAACCTGTGCCAGTGTCTCACCACACTCACAGGAAAAAATCTTTTCCTAATATCTACCCTAAACTTCCCCTTCTTCAATGTGAACCTGTTACCCCGTGTTCTATCACTGCAATTCCTAACAAAGTGTCCCTCTCTGGCTCCCCTGGAGCCCCTTTAGATACTGATGGGCTGCTATGAGGTCTCCACACAACCTTCTCTTCTCCAGGCTGAACAGCCCCAACTTCCTCAGCCTGTCTTCATAGGGGAGATGCTCCAGTTCTCTTAGCAACTTTGTGGCCTCCTCCGGACTTGCTCAAACAGTTCCATGTTGTTCTTATGTCAAGGGCACCAGAACAGCAGTATTTATGGAGCTAAAAATGTAAGAAGTTTATCCTTCTTCCTTGTATCAAAAAAAGGTGTCTGTTACCATCTACATAATATATTCTCAAGTTGTTTACATCTTCCTTCTGCATTTGGTGTTCATGTGTTTAAAAAAAACCAACAAAAATCCCCAGACTGTTAAAGTCAGGAGAAAAGTTCCATGACTATGAAGATTTTACATTTAGAACATAAAAATAACAAGTAAAGTAAACAGCTTGTTTTGGTCTTAAGGAAGAAAGAAGCTTTTTGAAAAAGTAAGTATAAGGTGAATTAGTAACAACAAAAAAACAGCTTATATGTTCTATTTTTCCATTTTCTTTGACAACAGTAAAATACTTCTCCAGCAATTATCTTAATTTTTTCACACCTTCCCCATTCCTTTTCACAAAAAAAAAATAAAAATCCAGTTCTTTATCCATCCCAAACTAATGAATTTGGTGCATTTTACTTTCACTTAAGTCCACTAAGGGGCTGAACCCACAGAAACTCTAATGTTCTGCCAGAGTTTTCTTCAAGTCTCCTCCTCCGCTCGTGCCTGTGTCTGCAGTCATCCTGCAGCTCATTTAGACAATACCAATGACAAGAGACCCCTGTCTGGCAAGGGGCAGTTGCTGTCTGGCGTAAAAAGCCTCTCTACCAAACTGATTATTTCCCATTCGAGGCAACAATTTAGCCTTCTCTCCTCCTCACTGGGTTGCTTGACTCTTCTCATGGAAGAAATGAACACTAGTTGTACATTTCAGTAAAATCATGAATTTTGAGCTTAATTTTTTAAATACACATTTAGAGAAAAGTGTATTTTGGTAACTTGAAAAGGAGAAAGCCTATCAACATTTGTGCTGACATAGGTCATACATTTCCCTTCTAAATAGATAGGAAATCCATTAAACTAAACATGGCAGGTTTTATCATTTCTTCTTATCAGGAACACTTAGAGAAGTTTAAATCTCTTTCCATTTAGACAGCCACAATCCATAAGGAAGTAATAGGTTAGGAACTGCAGTGATAGGGCAAGGACTAATGGGTTCAAGTTGAAGGAGAGGAAATTTAGGCTAGATAGTAGGAAAAGATTTTTCCGTGAGGGTGGTGAGACACTGACACAGGTTGCCCAGGGAAGCAGTGGCTGCCTCAACCCTGGCAGTGTTCAAAGCCAGGTTGGATGAGGCCTTGAGCAACCTGGTCTGGTAGAAGGTGTTCCTGCCCATGGCAGGGGGTTGGGACTAGATGCTCTGTAAGGTCCATTCCAACCCCTAAAATTCTGTGATTCTACGATTCTAGGTATAAGATTTTCTATACACAAAGACCAAACTATCATTAATGTCCACATCTTGGCACAAAGGAAAGACTCTTCTTGACAAGCAATGGGCATTGAGCTTTATTTGTGAACCTGTTGTTCGGAGTTTGTCAATGCTGACTTCAGCCATCAGCCTAACCCAGATCATCCTCTGACCAGCAGCCTAGCCAGAGGCAAGAAAGTGGGATACTCAAAGAAACAAAGGAGAAGGTAGAGCTACACTGCTATGATGAAAGAACCTTAGTTACAACTTTGCCTCAATATCCATGTGGGATTTATCTTGAACAGTCCCTTAAGCCAGCCTCCAGCCTGCTTTGCAGTGATGGTCTAGCACAAATCACATTAAGCTCTGTTGGGAATTCAGTTCTGGCCTGCAGAGCTGCATGCAGACAGAGCAAGCCAGAACGTGGTAACTTTAGGAATTAGGCTCTGGACAAGAGATGAGATCTCTTGGGAAAAGTACAACTGTGAAAAATCAGCGAAGTTAAACTGTTAGAATAACATTTTACCTAGTCCCTGGTTTAAAAAACGGTTTGTATAAAAATGTCAAGTAGTAGGAAAAAATGGAGTTGTAAAACTGATTCAAGATATAGGACAGAGCAGAAAATCTGTATATTTGCAACTTTCAAAGAAGAAAATGAGAACTATAATATTAATCTACAAATCTTGCCTGAAATAGATTGTTAACAATATATTGCTACTTATTATTCCATCTCTCTGAACTTGATTTATTAGTGAGTGAAATTTCTGTGTCAAGCAATGCCTTTAACTCTCTTTTGTTAGGGAAGACAGTATGACAGCCCAGCCTTCCCTCCAGCACACACAGCAGTGAAACAAAAAGCTCAAAGGCTCTATTTTAATATATAATGGAAGGGGGACAAAGAATGACATCACTGCCCAAATTAAAGATGGTGCGATAGCTGTACAACAAACAAGATGCTCAAGGTGGACACAGGCCATGAACACTGAGTAAGCAGTAGTCTAAGTAGTTTATATCTAGCACTATGCAAAAAGCAGCCTGTTGAAACTAAAAACTGCTAAATTGGAAGAAGCAGAGGAGATGGGAGGTAGGTCTTGAGATGTAAGATGACAGGAAACAAAGGATAATTTAATATTTCTGAAGGAACAGGTAAAACTATCTTGGGTATCAGGCAAAAAAAAACCCAAACCAGTTAATGTGACTTTCTGAAGAAGGAAAATGAAAAATAAGCATTGACAAAGAAATGCTCATATTGGCTGATACTGATCTCTGATTACAACAAAATCAATGAGAAAAATAATGGGGAGGAGAAACAGACATCTGGTAGTCTCATTTTGATCTCAAATTGATTATAGCTCAAGAGAGCTTAGCAGAAAAAAGAGAGAGCAAAGGTTCCCCAAAACTGTACTAACAGGGCATCCAGGCGAAGAAGAAAAGGAGCAGAATGGGATATCAGAGAATCACAGAATCATAGAATTTTAGGGGTTGGAATGGACCTTACAGATCATCTAGTCCCAACCCCCTGCCATGGGCAGGAACACCTCCCACCAGACCAGGTTGCTCAAGGCCTCATCCAACCTGGCTTTGAACACTGCCAGGGTTGGGGCAGCCACTACTTCCCTGGGCAACCTGTGCCAGTGTCAGATCATTGCCAAAGAACAGAGAGAGCAAACACAGTCACCTATCAGAGGTAAAACTCCTTCTGAGTTGTGTCTAAATTTGGTGAACTTCAAACACAACGTCTGTCTTCTTATTGACAAAATGAGGGTTCAACTTCTGTAAGCAGGAGGGACCTTTCCAAGGTTAGAAACTTGTTCACACACTACCCTCTGCAGCACATTCACACCTGCCAGGCTACTGCCTGCTGAGCTCTGTGGTCTAGTTTCCAACACTTTTACTAAAAAATTAACTTTTTCAAAGTTGTGCTAAAAATGTGTCTTTTGTAATATTCTGAAATTTCAACAAACAACAAGCTGGTTTGACTAGTTGCTTTATTTATTTAAAAATAATACTAATTAAAAATATATTTAATATTAACATCTCCAAAACAAGCCATACCACTGTGTTCTCAAGACAGCATGACCTTCCCCAATGAATATAATGAAAACTCATTGTTCTTCCCATGTCTTCATCAACTGCATTTGCTTTTAAAATAGAAGGACTCGACATTTCTCAAACATTACTCCAAACCATACTACCTTCCTTTTGGCTGCTTCCTAAAGTTACACTGCCTGTGCTCCAAAACTGCTCTCTTTCTACTACAGGAAACTATGGCCTACTGCTGTAAGAGAAAAAAAGAATCAATTTACCACATGGGGAGGAAAAAAGACATACATAAACCAGACTTATTCAAGAATCTCCCCAAGGAAGTGTCTGTTTGTCAACAACTAAAGCTAATCTTATAGCAATACAGGAAGGTCAACTGGGAGACCCTAATCAGTAATTTCTTTATTTCAAATACTGATTATAACTTCTCTGATGTCTTGTCTGTCTCACCAGAGGCAGACTTTAATTTTAGCAGAAGTTTGTCAAAAGGAAGTCAAACAGAAACCAGCTCTTTTATATTTGAATTATCCTAGCTTTAAGCCTTTTTTGAAAAAATCTCCCATGACATGCTGATGGATTTGCACTTTGACTTCAAAGTGACAACCCTGCCACTGCCTTAAGTGTAAAAGAATAAAGATTACAGAGTTAGAAATATCAGGCTCAGCGTAAGAAAACTTCTGCTGTGGTAAATCCTCAGAATGTTTTTGTGGCATCCAGATACTACAATGAAAATAAGGAAAGTATTCAGACAGGAAACTAGCAAAGCATAACACAGGAGCAGAATTCATTTTTGCCATCTAACAGCCCCAAAATAATGATTTAACCTGAAGTTACTAGAAATGAGGAGCCTGAAAATGATCACTGCATCATCCAGCTCCCTCTTCTGTTGCCAGTGCGTTCAAACTTACAGTGTTCTTTCATTTCAGAGAAGTATTTATCTTTGGTTGATCTGGGCTGTTTGGATCCAAGTGTGGCAGGCCCAAAATATTTTTTAAAGTGGCTTTAAAGTAATGCAGGGATAGCTGGTTCTGCACTTTACTTTCAAATGATACTAGATTAAGAAAAGATGCAGAAAACAGAACAAATGTCTGGAGACGATGTGCAACCTGACTGTTTTTCCCCTGAGGAAGAACAGAAACTGTCTACCTGTCAGGTCTTTATGGCAGCCAGGACACATAGACTAGATCTGTTCTTCACATGCAAAAGTAATAGCACATAAATATGTATACAGCACAGCAGTAACAAATGCCACATTTTAAATGGTATCATCTAATGACATGCACATTTCTTTCCATTTCTTTCAAGAATCAGCTTCAAAATTCTTTGACAAAATTTACCTCTCAGCCTCCAGAAATTTTTGCATTGCTTATGTTATACCTGTCAAGATCTGATGACTGTATGTTATGTATTCATCTGAACAGAACCACTACACTTAGTTACAGGCTATCATCAACCAATTCATTCTCTTGCTAAAATCAAGTCATCCAATTACTCCTTGACTAATCAAGGCTGTTTTGGCTTTTTCTTTTTTCAAAAGGTACTCAACAGCATAAACAGTTCACTTACAAGAAATGGAAAGGGGCTAATCAGCAGAATTATTGTTTTGCTGCCACAATTTGCAGTATTTAAATGTAGTTGCTGATTGGACTGAAAGTTTTATGATATAGCATATAAAACTAGTTTGACACAAAAATGAAAAGCTGCCTATAGCTTAAACCTCATTGTTTCTAGCTGCTTCAAGCTGCCAGTGAGATGCTAAAATCCAAACCAAAATATTACTACTAAACTTATCTTATTCTGCTCCTATTTGCAATTATGGAAAGTAATTAATATCTTCAAGATTAATTTATATTTGATTTATCAGTAACTTCATTTCTCTAATTCTTCTTACCCTTAAAGCAAAATGGAACCAAATATTTGGCTGATATTAACTCCACATAACAGCATTTTGGCATCTTGTGTTAATTTACAAAAGGTAAGCAATTGCATCAGTATATGTTATGCTGTAATTAAGAGGGATATTTACAATTTGATCAGAATCTGAACAGCATCACAATCTGAAACTCCAATCTGTATTTAGGGTAATGACCAGCATTTTTTGTCAATAAGCCATAAGGCAATGTTTAATAACACCACCAAAAACCAGAGCTAGAGAATAATTGATACTTGCACTTCCTCTCCAGCACACATTCAATGACTATTATCAAAAAGAGCTGCTCGTCACAGACTGATATGGCACATGACAATACACACATACCCTGTTATAAGCCCTGAAATAAATGAGCAATAGTATCTCTCTGGCTATGTACTGGGGTAGGAATGGGCAAAGAGAACAAAAAGAACTCAAATAGGGCAGCTTGGGTGGGGAGCTAGAGGCGGTGTATTCCTTTGAGCTACCAAAATAAACAAGATTACAAGTGGCAAAACCCATTAAATTATAAATAATATCTGTACTTAGACTGGCTTGACATGCTATCATCAGTATTCTATTTAAACAGTAAAAGATACTGCTATTTCTGACTGAGGTACAGGTACATTTAACATCACACAGCGCACTAAACTTTGACGATAGTACACTTCACTATGCATATTCACAATTAGAAGGACAAAATAATACCATCAAGAGTCAACATTTTACAGCTTCTTAAATGTAGCATGTGTTAAAGAACCAACAAATAAAGTAGGTTTAGAATGTTTTCCCTTGCAAGCTAATTTCAAGTGAAATTAATCACCTGTAACACAAGCCTAACATTCTTTAAGCAGAGTAATTTTCAGTTGAAGAAGGTGCACCTGCCTACATCTTCAACATAAGCAAAATCAAGTACAAAAAACATTAAATAAAATGCTGTAGTAAACCTTGACTTCTGAAGAAAGAAATTTTTCAGACATCTTTTGTGGCTTTGTTTTGTGCTACAGCCCCTTAAGTTTTGTCTTCATAAAGCCCTAACTAGTTGTAATCACTCGCAGTCTAATTGTGGACATTTATCTGCTTTTCTTATGCATAGAACATAGCTATTAAAGCTGAATGGTGATGGTGTGAAGTATAGGTTAAATTGGGTGAAATTAAAGCAAATTACTCTGGGATGTGGAACTCTGAAAATAGAAACCGCCAATGATTTGCAACCCTCTTGATGATCAGCTTCACAGAACCCTAAATGACAAGAAAACTTACATATTTTAAAGTTAACTAGATTTTTTTTAAAATAATATGTATACATTTATTTTCAATGCAAGCAGTCACCGTGGCAATAATTATTTTGTTTTACCTGCATCGTAAAAATAAGAAAGGGGTTTAATTCCCATTAAAAACACTTGTTTTTATTCTCAAGTTTAGTTGATTTCTAGCAAGAGAAAACCAGCTCAGAACATTAGTTGCAGCATTGATGACTTTGAACACAACATTACAGTTTCTGTGTATCACATGGCTCTACAGACTTGGCATGGTAAAAGCAGCTGCTTTGGGCTCTCTTGACTGGCGCAGTATTAGGACTTAATTCATTACTTACCTATATAAAAGATAAGCAGCTATATTTACCCTGCTGCGTCCTAATATTGCACAGTCAGGGGAGCTCAAATCAAGCTCCCCTCCCCAAAAGTCTGAAATAGCAGCTGAATGGCAAGTCCTTTCCTTTCAACATCAAATCTATTGGGAGTATTTGACAAAAAAAAGGGCACGTCTATTTCTGCACCGGCAGACACACAATGAGAGCATGGAGCAGCAAGACAGGATTCTAAATGACTGTAGTATCAACTTCTTAAGCATACAAAGAATTTAGATTTGCATAAAAGTATTCATCAGGCAAGTCCTGCACAAGGTCAGAGATGAGAATTATAACCTCCCCGGGAAACACTGAGGCAAAGCAATTCACTCCAGGACATGTGAGTTGGCAGAAGAAACCACAATCGAGTTCCTGATGGAAGCAGTTTTAACAGAGAAAAGTTGTTACTAAGACAGTCGCTCCAGTGATCTTATCTGTAAAATCCTGCTCTAGAGCTCTTACTCTTGAGTCGGTCTCACAAATATTAGTGAGTTATTTCAGATGTAAAATGTGTTTACTTGCCATTACTCTTTCATCCTAGCACCACTGGGATGTAGTCAACACTCCACGGGCAAAACCTTCGACCTGCTGAGAGTTGCTATCAAGTTGGTTATACTGGGTAAAGGACATTATTTGACAGCTGAAGGAATAAATCTTTGAGCCCCTCGTACCTCTGTTTGCCAATTGCTTGCTCTGACTGCCCTTGATCATGTGTTTCAAATGCTATCACTGCACTGCCCACCATACAGTGCTTGGGGCAAACTCCTTAATTTCCCTTCTTGCAACAAATGGTAATTTGCAGAGTCACTATCAGAAGACACTAGGAATGGCAACACTTGATGTCAAAATTTGAGATGGCTGACATATCACATAAATTGTTTAAAACAAGAATTCCCTAGAGAAACCAGTGTCTCTCTTCAGACTTTTCCAAACTACAGCTGTGTTAACCATAAGAAGGGACAAATTTGGAACCTAGCCTGGACCGCAACAAAATGTTCCAAAGTCAAAAAGGCTGAAGAATGTGCATGTTTGTATCAGAGACAAGTGCTCTTGTCACCCTGAGCTCAGTCACACTATTTATGTTACTTTCTGTTCTAATGACCGAAAATCTTCTTCTGTGAGTTAAGTCATGAACAGAGAAGCAAACAGGAACAAGAGGAGTCTCCACAGCATCACCCTCCCCGGTGAGTGCTCCACAGCAGCACCACCTGCATAAACGTACTGCAAGCAGGAAGGTCTGGCCATAAGCACCAGTGGATAACTTTTAACATGCCTCTGTGTGACATATATCCATACAATTTTCCTACTCAAAAGCAGTCTGGAACTTACATATTTGCAATCTGTACAAAGATATGATTCCTAAGAAACCATCTGGAAAGTAGAAATACGCCTATATGTATAGCTGTGCATTCATACTACTTCCACCAACACTATATCTCTGTGATGCATTTTAGCCCTTTTCTCTGAAGGTCAATCATCAAGGTCTTTAAGGAATACTCCATGCCAAGCTCTACAGTGTCAATCTTCATTGGAATCTCTGAGGATCAGCACAACAAAATATAATTGCTAGCAAAAACGGTGTTTTTCAGACAATACATCTACAGAGGTCATGAATAGCAACTAGCAGCCATCAGCAGAAAGCCACAGGGCAGGTCTGTCTGGCCTTGAATGACCAGATAAACAGGAAACATTTTATCTGGGTCACAGATCGACTATGTCAAAGATGCAGAAATATAAAAGAACCCACTTGAGCCCAAAAGTTTTTATGGGGTTCTATTGGGACACCTAATGCTGCAAAGAGTCTGAGCCATTAAAACTCTGCTGAGCCCACCCTGGCTCCTGTGCAGACAGAGCTCAATTCCCTGTTCTGCATTCTTCAACAACTTGGAGGATTGGTAGTCTTTGCAAAATAATGAACAGAGAATGAGCAGTTCAGTTCAGCAGAGAATGCAAAACTACAACCCTCCTGGAACCCACAACAAAGGGTATAAAATTGTTTCAATATGACAACTTCTTTTTAGAAAGATTTAAAGCAATAACTTAAGCTATATAAATACCTAGACAAAACTCAGTAATGACAAGTTTTCAGCTACAAGAAGTTAGTTATCCAAGCAGTTCCCAAATATTCCAAAATTTATAATTACATTTTTGTTATGATAAAACAGAAGCAGTACAAAACTGTCAAACTTCTTACAAAAATGCTATAAAAATTAATTATAGAAATTAGCAGAGTAGAAAAATAAAGTCATGTTTACAGATCAGTCACTGTTTACAAAAAGAGTAACAGTATTTAGAAGAAAGGTATTTATAAGGAGTTGTAAACTCAGCCCATCACATCTTAACAAAGAACCTTATTCTCCATATTTGCATGTTTGTCCTTTAAGAATCTATTTCATTGCACAATGGAGATGTGGAGAAGTAAACATACTTGAGGAAAGACCAGTCAATATGAAATAAAAATGAGAGTTGATAAAGACTTAAATCAGCAAATATTGCTTTATCAGTGCCACTAGGTATGCATGTGGCCTATGTAAGTTTGTAATGAGCTGCTGTGTGGCTAAGTGAATAAAACAGCTTCAAAAACAAAAGCAAAATGCCTGTCAGTATATTTACAGTATAAAAATTTGCCTCACCATAAAGCCTTCCCTCTGGACATTATGGCTCACATCCACAATGTAATACATAGCCTTAATGCAAAAGTAGCCAAACAATTCATCCAGATTTATCCTTTGCAAATCAATTCACATTTGGTAAGAGTGATGCCTAGAGGTTTTATCCTAAAAAGTCCTATTAATAATAATTTTCAGAATACATAAATAGCTGGTCAACAGCTTGTTATTTTTCACATGTAATGAACTACACATGATGCCACAGTTCTCAGGGCCTCACAGGCTTGAAATCACAAGAAATATCAAATGATCTTTTTAGAACAGAATCTGAAATACTGAAAACAAAAGGTAACATATATTTTGCATCTTATCTGAGATCCTGGACTCGATATTTCCTGTCCAGTGTTCAAATCTTAATGTAATAGTTAACAAGATAAAACTCAATACTAATGTTTTACTTTGGATGATAGTCTCTTCCCCTTCCTTATAATAATCAAAACAATATCTCCAGAAAAACTAATATATTGTTTGCTATGGATTGGGTGGCCCATTACATGGGAAGAACTTATTTTGCACATTATTTCAGTAAAGCAAGCCCTAGCCCTCAGACATTTGCTTTGCTTCTAGTAACATTTTACTTCAATGGCAACTACACTGTGGAACATGTCAGTTATGTTCTGTAACTATCTGGCACCATCTAGTAGCCACTGGTGTCTTCTTTACGGAAACCCATTAAGAAACTGTGTTAAGGGATTGTGACAAGGGTGATACTGAATAGATATGCAAAGGATAATAACACAAAGTTCTTTATTTGAACCTGATATGGTCAAGAAATTGTGTTATGTTGAATTAGGTACAGACAGCTATAACCATTAACTACTTGTGCACTGAGCCAGTGACTTCTACCCTCCTTGAAAAAGTACATTAAAAACTTGCGTGTTGGAGTTTCCAAGTAATTTAACAATCTGCTGGCAAATGTTAGCAAGAGTTGACAAAATACTTTGTCTTATGCATGCATGCAAACATTGGCCGGATATGCCCTTCTCCTATCCTGAAAACAGGCATGTAAATTAGAAACTAAGAAAGAAAACATATGCTTTGACTAACTAGAATCCTGCATATACAGGGTGAGCTTCTTCCATGCTTGCCAAAGCAGAGGGTCTTGTAGGCCCTGATATGGAGGGGGAAGGGGGGGGAGAGGTATATGAACATATCAAGGCTACTGCATTACGTTTCTGAGATGTGACTGGGTAGAAATCTTCATTTCCATCTGCACTGCTCTTTCAGCCTGCGAGCAAACACAAATACGCAGCTCTGCCACTCTGTTCCTTGCAAAATAAATATATAAATACAATACTTTTGCAACATCTAACCACAGCTTTTTAAGCTGAAACAGTTCTTCTACTTTTACTTTAGATGTCAAATCCATCACAGAAAAGAATTTTGTTTTTAAAAGACCTCTTCAAGGAAACAGTTCGTTTCTCTGCCATTTAGCTCACTATATTTTTACAAGCACCAGGCTGAGCAAACTATGATTGAGAGAAGCCATCTTATGCACATTGCTGTTGTCCCACATCATTCAGAACAAACCTTTTTAGATCGTTAACTACCACAGGAGTGCTGATTACACAGGCACCAGCAATTTCCTAACCAATGACCACCTGAACAATGATGTGTTCAGCTTCTCAGACCCTGAAGCCTTTCAGAGGTGAATCATTTCACAGTTTGGAACTAGATCTCCATAGCAACTTCCCTTTGAGGGTTTTAGAATCACCATCCCGTAATTCTATGATCATCAAGCTCAACCATTCCCAATGGTTCTTTTCACAGCAGATGGAAAAGGAAGCCTTGAAATTTTACAGTCTATTTCAAGCAATTCATCTGGCAGCCTATTAGAATTCAAAATATTTCGACCTTCAATCACAAAGCATGTTATCTGAAGCTGTGGTGATCTCAAGTCAAGACAAGCAGACGTTTTAGTCTAATCATCCATGATGAGAAGAGACTGACAAAAACTCTTAATTCAACCACCATCAAAATGCTTATTTTAACTGCATGAAAGTCTTTCAACAGGCAATGAAAACACACCATGTACCATTTTATCACAACCTTCCATTCAAGGGAAATATGAATTCTGAATATTGGCATGGATCTTTGCACTCCCCGACTGCTTTTGAACAAATATCTGCTTCTTGAAAGTCAGTATAAATCCAAATCTACCACATTATTTCCAACAGCTGTCAAGAAAAATGATGGAAGCAAGCTGCAATTAAACTTCTCACGGTTGAGTACAATAATGCTGTAAATGAGTTACTTATTGATAGATCCAGTTTGTTATAGGCATCTTCTAAGAAATCCAAATCACCTACTTCTGAGAAAATAAATACCAATTAAATGGTGAAAACATAGCAATGGCTGAAATCTCAAAGCAAAGCTCAGTTTCATGATCATCATAATCAGAGGGGTGTTTAAAGCTGTTTGGGATTTTTCCCCCCTCTCTGTTCCGAATTCCCAACTCAATTCCCTCTGGAGTTAAAGAAACATTTCCCTTCTCTTAAATGTTTCAGCTGACCACTCAAATAATCCCATCATGGGCACAAAAGCTTTAAATTTCAAAATATTTTCCCCTAAAAGCACAGACTGATTCATTCATATTTATCAACCTTATATACAAGTTAAATTCAAACCTTTTAAAATCTCAGCTATACACTACTATGTTATTAATATAGTTAGCCGGTGACTAAAGAATCCAGAAGACTTTCAACTTTGCACACAGAATACCACTAACAGTATTTAACAGGATCAGCAGCAAGTTTACTCTAAAAAAGACAAATTTCAAATTACCATTTAGTGACCTGACAGTGAGACTTTGATACTTACAACAACTGCTGGAAAATGTATTAAACTTACAATGAACAGAAGGCTCCACCTGTACCAAAGCCACAGTGTCCACTATGAAATAAAGGAAATTAACAGGTGTGTTAGGTTTTATAGCATTCGTAGAGGAAGGAACACTTAATTGTTTTACTTTCTTTGAATGGAAAAAATGCGACTTCAGTGTCCCCAAGCAGCTGCTTAAGTGGTCTCAATTCAGACTCTCTCTACAGCACTTAACATGCCACATTTTATTAGGCTACAAGCAAAAAAACCAACCAACCCCCCAACTGATCTGATTCTCCTAAGTACCAACACTGTTGAGCCACACTTTGACTCTACTTCAAAGAGAAACTCTTTAAGAATTAAAAACTTAATAAAAAAACCACAAAATGAAAAGATCTCCAACATAATGATTTATTGACTGGTGATTTACAGAGAGTTAATATTTTGGCAAAGTAATTTTGAAAACATTTCTGTGAAAGAAATGACGATGAAATAAACTGTTGAGGAAATAAACTGACACAATACAGGATCTATCTTCATATATTTTGCACCATTTCCAAGTCAGCTCGTGATCAGAGCTACACAGCTGCTTACACTGTCCTTGAAGATCTGAGGGGGAAGTACATGAGCATAACCACAAAACTGAACTAAGGACGGAGCTAGAATTTAACATACAGTAAAGCAAATGAAAAAGTTATGCATCAACTGAAAATGCAAACTGTTTGTTTCTATGTACAACTGCCTGAAACAAATATGGATTTTATTCTAGCAATCTGAGAAACACCATGAGGAAAAAAAAAATCTCTTGAGTATGTGAAGTACCATCTCCTGCAAAGACCAGAGATCAAGACAATTGTATATTAACAATATTAAAATTCTTCGTGGTTTCTAATGCTAGATCAGTTACGTCAATAGCCAATATAAAAACTACCGCAGATATGTTTTAAAGGAGACAAAGAAGTTACAGGACATATTTTACAATACTAACAAATTTTGGTAAAAAAAAAAAAAAATCCAATTTTTCTCTTTTAATACAGAAGCCAAATGTCTTTGTTATCATAAGTTTTAAGCCATCTACAAAGCTTAGCCTACTTCTTTTTGTCTATTTACCAAACATAACATAATCACTATGTAAAACCTTTTATTTAGCACTGTTCTTGCTAAAATTGAATACAAAACTGCCTACAAGCACCAAGTTATTTAAACATCTTCCCAATTAAAAAGTACAACTGTCACTACAGCAATACAGATGTGCACAGACAGAACTACATATATGTAATTCAGCAATGTAGCTGCTACTAAATGTATTTTGAACAGGAGCACTTAAAAAATTCTAAGTGCTAGCAAATGATAAGTATCTTGCATTGTACAATTAGACTGTCAGCAAAGCATGCCTATTAGTAACACATACGCAAATCATCCGAGAGTTACATCTTCACAACCTATTCTGTGATTATGCAAAGTTATGATTCAAAGTATTTTCATAGTATTTTACCAGATATTTCTCATAAATAGTAATTTTTAAATCTAGGAGGCAATTCTTAAAACTGTCTTCGGATACTAAGGATGCAACTGCAGTTTCAGCTTTTCCTCCTCCCAATATCCCCATCACTGCATCTGAAAAACCTCATCTTAAGCACAGTAGTTATATACTAGCTCACTGTTTAACAATCTAGAATAACCTTAAGTTTATTTCATAACATATAATCAAGCAACATACAGTAATTAAAGCACACTGAAAACAGCAGTTACTAGCTAATTAACATTACAGAAACACTTCTCTTAATGACAGAAAAAGACAAAGATGTTATAAAGTACTGCAGCATGAGGAAGAGTTTGTTATAAACCTTTTAGTTGAAAACATAAAAAACTTGAACTTAGGACTTGGAAATTACAGTACTTTATGAATTCAAAATGTCAACACAAGTAGACTAGGCTAGGTAAGCAGTTTAGGGACTGCCCTTTCACCACATGGTTCATGTAGGGCAAGGACCATTAATGCAAACTGTTGCACCCCTCAGCACACCTCACCATTCACAAATACACACAACCCCTGTATTACCCTTATCCATGCAGAGATAAAGAATTAATACAGTTTCACTATTTTCATGGCACTAAGACACATTTTGGCATCACCACAGCCACTGAACTGCAGCTAGAGACAAGCAGCACAGACTGACTCGAGCTATGACAGTGGCACTCCGGGCCGGAGTTAGGGGAGGCTGTCAAGACTGCCACTGTGTTCTTCTAAACACACTGGTTTGCAACATCAGTAATTATTTTTTGTTTTGCAATGAAATTACCACTTTAACACACTGACAATCTTTTACCTCTAGATGCCATGATTAAACCCACCCACTGTTACCACAACTTTTTTACTAGGTTGTGATACAAACTGTCAAACTCACAGGCAGTCGTCAGACTGAAACAGACAATGTTGATCCCTAATTCCAGCACAACATCTTTTGTTCAAGGTCTGGTTTGACACTGGTTTTAGTTTCCTGATAAAATAAGTCTATAAATCATTTCTTGGACAGAAGATCCTCTCCATCTCAAAACACTCAAAGAAACTCTCCAGAAGAAAAGGACGATATGGCCATCATGTTTCTGGCAATTTTTGAAGTATCTCAAGAAAGTCCTTGTCCACCAGCACTTAAATCTATGAAAAAAACCTTCCTCCAATTATTGTAGCAAGGCTCCTTGCAATTTTGCCCCAAAAGCTATCATGTAACATTTGTCTTGGACCTTGTCTATCCTGAAAAGGCTATCATTTTTACTAAAAAAAAATAAAAGAATCATTTTAGGGTTTCTAGAACTAGCAGACTCTTCAGTAGATGCTGAATCACAATACTTAAACTTCTTCATATTAAAGATGAAAAAAAATTTACATGAAAAAGACATAATACAATTTTTTAACATTTACATAGATGTCTCTAACACTACTGCTACAGATGCTTGCCAGGTCAGCAAGTCAAGCATCACTTCATGAAGTGTCACTCAACTGACAGCCTGCTCCTCATCTCCCCACAGGACAGAGAAGACAAGAGCAAGCCAGAGGCCAGAAGAACTGTCCTAGCAGACTTCACATCACCTGCTACTTCAAGGAGAAGACTGACAGAAAGAAGATCCCTGAGCAATTATACCCTATTTTTCAGTAAACTTATGATTCCAAACCAGTTTACCTTTGTTATAAAAACACAGTTCAGTGTTTAATTTTTCTCTTTTTGGAAAAACCTTGATAAAGAAAACCATATGTACCTTTCTACGTAATTTAATGTTCTAACCTAAATTGGACCAGGGATAAAAAAAAAGAAAAATCTGTATCATATCACACAGGAAGAAACTGTTACCCATCCAAGAGTCTTTACCTTTCACTTGGCAGGAAAACCCTGACATTCACAGCTTATGAAAATATCACACTTAGAAACACACCGCAAATCAACAAGGTATCTTGGGATAAAACAATAAAAGTTTGAAGAAAGCATAAGGTGCTGCAATGGTATGAAAACAGGCTAGCAGCTAGCCATAGTTAACTGAATGCTTCTTTTTCACACAATTTGTTCCTATGAAAATTTTCTGAAGGTTTATGGGACGCTACTGCATCAGAGAGAAAATTCCAAAAAGCTACAAAGCTGTTAAGTTTCTGTTTCAACATTGATTTATAGCACATACACAAATAAAATAATTTTCTATAAATAAACTGGTAGGCCGTATAGCCAAGAGAAAACATATTAAGTGAACAGAAGATGGATTACTCTTGACTAGGCTTTCCATGTCAGTGAAAAATCAGAACTCTGATCACAAGAAATTTTTTCTTTGTGGTTTGCTGATTACTAACCTTAAAAATTTTCTCCAAGTCACTTAAATCATCTGTTTCTTTACAACGTGCTTTCATTTACTTGTTTTCAATTTTCAACACAACACTGCTGATAATATTACAATATCCCCTGCTTCTAAAGGAGGCCTTTAGAGCCTGTTTGCATTCCATGGGAAGACACAGCCTTGCTCAGATGCAGCTCCATCTGCCTTTCTTCCCTACGCTGCCAGCTACAAGCCCAACTTACCCATTTACTCACTCCATCAAGATATTAAAATGCTGTCATATGATACATATGAGACTGATTTATGCATTCAAACTCCATCATACAAGTAATCTTTTCCCTTACCAAACATTTCCAAAAGGTTCTTTCTTCTTCAACATGCTGAGTATTTCATACTAGTTACGTGGAAATACTTCTGTGCAGTGCTTGTATAATACAGAATTAATGCACTTCTGCATAATTATGCATGTTCTGAAATAAAGAACAGCTATTTGTTCTCCAAGGCGAAGTTTAGAACACAGAAAAATAACTTCACACTGATTTTATGGGTGAGATTTGAAATTGCTTTGTGGTAACTTATCAAATTCCACCAAATTTAACATTTCAATTAAAAACAATTTTCCTATAGCTGCAATGGTCCCAAATATATCTTTCCAGTCAAGAAGCTTTCAGTTCTCTGAGACTGCAAATCAATTATTGTCTCATACTTTCCCTGCTTTAGTACAGTAAATTAACAACATTCTAGTAAACAACACCGCTGATGTACAAAATCCTGTTAAGTAGCATCACCCTGCTG
>NW_008666358.1:5022-27313 GCF_000695815.1 Acanthisitta chloris | reverse complement strand
TAGGGAAAAGACCTCAAACCAGCAAACCACGTGCAAAGGCATTTTGAGAAAAAAAAATCCATAAACAGAAAGAGATGAGAGAACTTGTGGTTTTTAGCTGACAAAGGCAGCATTTCTCTCCAGCAGGGAGGGAATTTGCATGTTGCTTATGAGAACCAGATGAAGGGACGTGAAGAAGCAAGGACTCCTTGGGTGACTGCAACACACAACCATAGAATCATAGAATTTTCAGGGTTGGAATGGACCTTACAGATCATCTAGTCCCAAACCCCTGCCCTGGGCAGGGACACCTCCCACCAGACCAGGTTGCTCAAGGCCTCATCCAACCTGGCTTTGAACACTGCCAGGGTTGGGGCAGCCACTACTTCCCTGGGCAACCTGTGCCAGTGTCTCACCACCCTCACAGGAAAAGACATCTTCCTAATATCAAACCTAAATTTCCCCTCCTTCACTGTGAATCTGTTACAACTTGTCTTTTCACTGCAGTTCCTAACAAAGAGTCGCTCTCTGAAGGAAGACAAACTGGAAGCAACTGCAGTCTGGAACAACCTGTCAGTATGCACAGGCAGTTTGGGCAGCCGGAAGGTACTTTCCAGGCAGGTAGTGTCTGACATCCCTGTGGGCTCCTAGCATCATCCTTCCTGAGACTCCCACGTTCCCTCTCCCATACATGGCCCAACATATTCCTGACACACAAGAACAGAGCTGAACCCAAGGAAGCCATCTAGTTTGCAGCAACAAGGACCAAGTGCAGTACAGACAGGAACAGGCTCGTTCACCATCACCCCTCACTCTGGGGGATACAGACACATCTGTGTGGCAAGAGGATAAGAACCACAGTGCACCTACCCAGACCTCACCACTACACACTATGCTCCTGAACTTAATTGGTTTCCTTAACTTATAAAACAGCAAGCTGCACATTCCCATCTACAGCAAGAGAAGGAAAAGCTGTGAAACATTTGTCTGAAATGGTAGCTGATCAGGAAGACCAGAATTACTACGTATTTACCTTTAAAAGTGTCTAGTCCATCATATTATTCAACAGCAATGCTCAAATGAGGTAGTCAAAATATCCTAGCATGACAATATTACACTGACCACATGGGAAGCAAATGAAAACTTAATAACATCTATCACTTGTTTTTAAAGTATAGGGCCTCATTAAAACACAATCAAACAATTCTGAATGTCTTCCCTTCTGTTAATGTATGAAACCCTGCTGAGGTTTCATGAGCAAGACAACTGAAAAGTTGAGTAGCCAAGGTACCTTTGCTGTGCTAGGAGTGTTCACACTGCACTCTGCAGCTCTAACAATGGCCAAAGCGAGTCCAACAGTGACACTACAACACTTCTGCATAAAGGAAAGTATATGCACACAGTGACACCCCCCAATTATCTACTCAAAGAGTGCAACTGCATCCATTAATACTCAAAACTACTCACAGTGAAAACATACAGAGAGGGAAAAATTAAATTTAAACAAGCATACCAGTGTTATTTTATTTCACTATGGGACAAACCAACTACAAGGAAACATTATCTCTCTCTCTCTCCTCACAAGAAGAATGTGAATTTGTAAATGATCAATTAACTCATACACTAAATTGTTCATTCTATGTGGCAGAGTCCCATTAATATCAGTCTGCAAACGTTATCAATACAGAAGAGGGGAGGTTATTCATTTTTTGGTTTTTATAAATATATACTGATTAGTTCAGGTTGGGACCAAGCCAGCTTTATTCACACTGAGCAGAACTTGACTGCAGTTCATGGAATTTTAAACACAAACACAGTATGAGTAAATAAAAGAACTGCACTCTTGGAAAGAATACAGAAGTACTTTAAAAGGTCATTTTTGTTCTCTCTACCTACTTGCTTACATCCACATTCCATAAGAAATGATAACAGGAAAACATGTGAAAGGATGAGAGCAAGAATCAGTAATTTACCAGTTAGCAGCTTAGAATGATGTTGGGCTAATAAAATAGAAATATCTTAATAAAGTGAATGTTGTTTACCAGGTTTATCAGTTTTAACAGAATCATATTCTTATGAAAGCCAATGTATGGAAAGAGACTATATGAGTACAGCTGCATTTGTAATACTGTTTTGCATGGTCTATAGCTTTCATTTCTATCCTTTTCATATCCCGTTCCTACAAGATTACTGTTGGAACAGTGCTGTAATCATTATTTGACTGCAAACTACTTTTGACTTCATTTTTCTCTAAATTTCTAACTTGCAGTATTCCTCAGAAGGGTAAGTGACTAGACCGATGTGAAAGGATCCTGTCCCAGTTCTGCTGGCCGAAGGAGGAGAGCTGACTGCTCAAGGCAGCCCTTAATGCTCCAGGACTAGTATGCAGCCACAGAGATTTTATCACAGATTCAGTAGAGTCAGGAACTCCTGCACACAAATTAGTATGGAATTACACAGTTGTTATTATTCCTTAGAAAAGAGAGAGCAATTTAATATAAAAATCAGCTATAATGTAGCTTAGATATAGCCTAATTTCTTCAAATGGGAGCTATGCCTCACATAGTTTGAAGTGTATGGAAATTCAGAAGTGATGTTAAGCCTTTCCTAAGGCTATTGGAACAAGACAGGCCTATTGCATACTTAACACAACCAACAGACAAAAAAATATTCTAATTTTACCTACTTGACTGAACTTTCCACAAAAATCACCTTTTATTCAACACTACAGAATTTAAGGAAGGGACAGCAGATTTTCCATTAATTTCTCTATCGCTGAATAGCTGCTTTAAGCCAAGGAAAACAACTTAACATTAAGAAATCATAACCCAGGCACATGCAAATTCTTCCCATTCATTTTGAATTGGAAAGACATGCAAATATAAGAAAAACACAGCAATAACAGAGGAACAAAGCATCACAGATTAGGTATTTCCAACAGAGAAAGCCATTCAGTAGGTGTCTGTATAGTCATTAGTACAGTAAGGTCAGAATCAGAAAAATGTGGTTTGCTTTTTGGTTTTATTTTAAACCTTGCAAACTAAAACTATTCTGTTCATGTCAAAATGTGTTCATATGGAACAAAACATCTCCTGCAGTCCAGATCACTTCACTGCAAGACTTTTTTCTCTGTTGCAATATCATCATGTGCCATTAATTTGCTAGTTGGAAAAAAAAAATATACTGAAGCCTAACATGTATTTTTATCTACTTGTTAAAAAAAGTATGAGAAAAGCTTTCCATAATAGAGAAGGGAGGAGGAATGGAGGGGGTGGGAGATAAGAACAGGACACAAAAAAACACCTTTTCCAAAGATTGCTCAAGGCAAAAGGGACATGTCATGTTAAACAGTAGTCAATAGCTGTATACAACCAGTAAACAAATTCAGCTCTATGAAAAAAGAACTACATCACCATTTAGTGGTTGCAATTTAGATTATTCTAGCGTGTAATACTTTAATTGTATAAAACAAAGCTGATGTCACAAACACAAAAGAACTTCTTGCAAAGCAAGCACCACAAGTAATTTTTATGCTGCCACTGATGGCTGACAAGTGATGAGCACTTTGTTCGAATTTATATACTTATGCATCTAAGGCAACAGGTGGCTTACAAAAAGAAAACACTGAGAGCTTTTTAACTCTTCATTATCAGAGTTTTTATAATATGTTTTATCATAATGACTAAACAATCTCTACAAATAAAAGCTCAACATACTAACTACAAAGATGAACTATGGCTCAGGGAAAATTATCTGCTATTTTGATAAAAGCAGAAACTGAGGCAAGGCTCTGGATCCCACTGACTTGAGCTCTGCCTATACTCACGACGTTTTGTAATTGCACAAAGCATTCAGTATTTAAGCTGCACTTTGTATACATAAATGAAATCAATTTAAGACAAGAAATTTTATATTTTCTTGCTGACTGACTTTTCTATATCCATCTCAAACAATAGCTGAATATTGCAGCACCGTTGGAAGGAAATTTCTATTTTCAGGTCTTAAAACCAACTGAAAGAGTGATGTGTTTCAGTTGTTGCTTAATGCAGTTTTGGGCCAAGAGTGGCACTGCAGAAATGACAGGTTTTTTCCTAAATATTGCACAATCTAGTGAACAGTTGTGTTTTCTTTGGGCACAGGGAGTTATAAAAAAAGAATAATTAAAACATCTACACTACACAGAATGCAGAATAATACTTCACATTTGCATTCAAGTACAAAAGACTTCCAAGCAAAATAAAGGACAGCATCAACAGAGAGATATTCAGATTAAAATTTTAAAAACAAACCAAAATAACTTAGAGTGGTATTGACTGATTTAGTTACATTTTAAAACAAACTGGAAGGTAAATTGAGAAGACAAAAATGCAATAAGCATACCAAAACAATTTTTATGTTCAGCCTTGTAATTAAACTATGAAATAATCTCTTTTTTTATGATTAAAACATTTTAGTGTTTGCTGTTTTGGATAGATTAAACTCATATAACCAAGATATTAGACTTTTTCCTCTGCATGGCAATTTTACCATGCCATCCCTAACAATTAAAAAATATGACACGTCAATATTTCTTATCTTGTGCACTACACAATTATATATACACATACACACACAACTTCAATGGTGATGTTCACTGGATTCATTCTTTTGTTTTATGACACTTCAGCCCAACCCAGAGACTTGGACTGCCTAATCTTTCAGATTCCCTATGCTGCTTTCCAGATTTTCTCTGAAAGCAAGCAACCCCTCTGAGGTAGCCTACATTCCCCTAGGTCTGCATTTCCCCCCTTCTGCAACTCTTTCACACACACTTGACTTCCCAATTCCTACTGCTATTTAGTCTGGAGACATCAATTTTCACATCAAATTACCAAAGCTGAGTGCATAAAAAATATTCAATAAGCATCAAGAACTGTTATCTCAGTAACAGCTATCTCAGTAAGTACTGAAACGCAAACCTGTGCTCAAACATATTTTAAAAGTTTAACTAGCAAAGTGAGCTTGAGGTACAGCAGCTTATCTGCCATGATCCTTCCTGGGAGAAAAACCTGTATGATGATGTGGGGGGGCAAAAGACGAAGGCACAGAGAAGGGCAAGGAAAGTCTTTTAAACTAACTGCAACAGAAATAAACCACGTAATGCTTGAATACATGGAAAATTAACTGCATATCTAAGGATAAACATTGAGGCTATGAAGAACCTTCTTGCTGTTACATTCAACAACAGGTGAAGTTCCACTTTAACTGCAAAACTCAAAGTAAGAACCAAAAGTAGTATGCCTGAGGTATTCCACAAGAAGAAATGGTTGGGTTGATAATTCATGTATCTTGTTAACTGTCTCCAGGCACTGAGGCTTCAGGGTGTTGTTTGAGGCTAGAGACCCCTTGGCATCAGTGCTAAAACAACAGTTTTCAAAGCAGCTCTTGCAACCTTCTGCTGACAAACATTCAGCACTTAAATTTAACCCAATGTAATTCTGTTCTTCCGCTCAGGATTTCATGGTAACAATATATCCTGAAATAGACTGAAAAATAGTTGTGAGGTACCTGAGAGGAGCAAAAGTGACAAGTTCCAAACAGAACAGGGCATGAGAATTTCTGCCACTGATAACAGATTATTTAATAAACGATCATCTGTAAACCCAAGTAGAACAGCAAAACTTCATCTGCAGCCAATGTGAAGCTGGCCTTGATCAGGGTGGAAGAGAAAGTTTGGGAAGCATATTGAAAAAATACCAACTATCTTTGTTGAAGACTCACCAAAAGAAGTCAGCAGATTTCCACATCAATACTACAGCATAAAGGCACATCTGCAACCAAACCCAGCGTCTCACTAGCATCTCAGTACTAAATAACAGTCATCAGAAAACTAGATGTGCCCAGACTCCAGTGGATGACAAGCAAGCTTTGAAAGAAAACAGCTCTACGTCTTGCAGACTTGGAAATAAATAAAAAGGGGAGGGGGCAAAAAACCAAAAAGATGCAACTGGCATCAGGTATTTCCTCTGGCTGCCTTTTTACAAACATTTTTCGATTTACCATCTGAGTTTAATGCTCCCTCAGCTAGAACAGCATGACTGTTTGCTGCATTACATGTTAAACCTGATTAGAGGAATGACCTAGTTTTTAAATAACACAGCAAGAAGAATATGGTTATTTTTAAAAACCTCTCTCGAAAAAAAAACTCTTATACTACTTGGGTCCACAATCAGTTCCAGCAGCACAGGAGAAAGTGGCAGCATATAGACGAGCAAAGGTATCAGAGTTCAGAGCTCCTTCAGCTAGCAGAAGACATCCTTATCCAGTGTACAAGTCTGGCACAAAGTATGACAGGGAAGGGACAGACACCTGTTTTTCTAAAAGCGGTATTTTGGTCACTGTGGAAACCAAACCTACTCAAATAAATAGCAATCCTGAAAGTAAACTGAACCAGAGGTTTTTCTGTCAGTTTATTAAACCACCTCTAGACTCCCTTAGACAAAGGAAGAAACTCTAAACTGACACTCCAAGGATCTCAGACAGATTTGCTTGACACACAACAAAAAGGAGGTGTATTTAATTGTCTTACAACAGCGTATCTTAACTAAGCTATGAGCTTTTTTAATTTTGTCTAGGACAAGTAACTCATAGTCAGAATAAGAAACCCAAAGCCAGGTTCTTCCTGGTCTTCATTTGAAGCATTTGCTCCACTGTTCAGCAATCACATATGTACATCACGGAAATACCAACACAAGAAATCCAGATGATTAGGGAGAATTTAACTCATACATTTTGAGGGCCAGAAGACCCAGCTAAAGATATGGCGTATTCAAAATAACTTGCAAGCATAAAGCTTACTACAAACATAAATACAATGAACATGTGTCCAGTGATGTGTGCACATGTTTAAGGAATATGAATTGAGCACAAAACCATGACAAAGTTCTTTCTAATAAAATAAAATAAGCCAGCACAAAGGAGCTCTGCTCTTCTTCACTGGCACCTCAGATGTATTTTATCCCTTCTTCAACCAGATTACTGTCTTTCGAGATCTTTTACATAAAAATCTTGGACCTTAGTTCCTATTTAAAGAGGGGAATAGAAATTTTTTCAGAGTAACTTGGTTCCTCACCTCGAGGCACTAGAAGCTACACTACCTGTACCTCTAGCAGGAGCCAAAGCATCCATCACCTGGAGACTACCACTCCCACAGATGATGCAACTAGTCTTTGCCTATTTTAACATGGAGTCACACCAGCCCCAGAAATAATTACACCAGCTCATTAGATATTGACACACTTGCACACTCACTTGACATACTGCACTCTGGAGCAATGAGGGACAGCAATAAAGAGCTCCTGAGCACCAACAGTTAACTCCTACTGCTGTTTACAAACCCAACACAGACCCATGCCCTCAGCTGTGTTAGGAAGCATAGCCATCTATGTTTAAACTGGGAAACAAAAGTGCTTCTAAGAACCAATTTCAAAGTTTTCCTTAAAACTTTGCATCTTAAAAAAAAAGCAAACGACCCCAACAAAAAAACCCCACTCAATTAACTCCCTGTATCTTTTCAGGAATCCTCTTTTGAGAAAGCAACTTACTGAAAGAGATGCTACAAAATTCTCAGTTTACAGACCAGTCACCTTTCTGATACAATCACTGCAGCTAATTAAAGTGAAACAGTCAGCCACTTACAATTTTCCATTCCAGAAGTCTTGCAAACTATAGTTGTTTCACCTTTACTGAGGTGGCCTTCCTCCCACCAAAGGAAAACAGGCTTTCACATTTAAACTTAGCAAAAAACACAAACCAAAATAAAACAAGACACAAAAAAAGTCCTCAATCTGCAGTATTTTTTCCTTTAAGCTTTCAAAGAAGTCCACATCACAGCAAAAAAAAAAATTACTAACAAAGTATTAAACTATCGCTGTCTTTCAAAAGTCAGCACACCCATCAGTAAAGACACCACTCATAAACAGTCACCTGAACACCTCAATGCTATCACACATCAACAATTTCTTTCAAGTATTACAGAGAAAATCTCATCTGTATTGCCTAAATAGCAATTATGCACTGCCAAATCACACAAAGAACTATAACAGAAGTAGTTGTGGGTCAAATAATAGCAATGACTCAGTAAAGGCAGCCTGCCTGGTCTTTATTCTCAGGGGAGGGGGGTGGGTTTACTGGTCAAATACTTTATGACTCACAGTACAGTATATTAGAAATTTTCTATGTATTCTTTAGAATTGAGAGATTGCCCTTGTAGCTCAGTAGGTAGCTCTCCTGTTTCTGGCCTACGAGGTCATAGCTTTAAGTCCCTGCTGAGGAAACTTAACAAGTTCCATCCATAAATAGAATGGCATTAGATGCTGCTACTCTAGCAAGGGTGGTGGCCTTTAGACTAGAAATTTTTATGTTTTCATCTGTTCTGATACAAAAAAGAAACTGGACATAGAGAGGCACAGGATATTATGCTAAAGACAAATGACAAAGTGAGCTCCAAAATCCATTGTAACTACAATTAGCATGAGACTTACAAGCAAACACAATAAAGACTAGAGAAGAATGCAAGAACAATAATTTTCCTTCTTAATGAGAATAAGCAATTAACTGAAATTACAGACCTCACAATATTTGAGACTGAAAAGAAACTTCCTAGGTACTACATGATCAAAATTCAACTTGTGACATGAAGAGGCAACCTCAACATCAAACAAACTTTGGAGTGTTTGATTAGGACCCAAATGTTACAACAGTCACAGCTCTCGTCACTTCTGAAAAAGTAAAGTATATCCTTCACAGGCACTTATTTAATTATCAGGAATTAAAATTATACTACTCTGCAATACACAAATTTTTGTTCCTAATATCCATGTATTTGGGGAGGCTTATTCAGCTCTTGGAACAATTACTTGTGAGAAACTTGAGAATGAAGCCTATTTAAACCCTTATTGGAGTTTATTGTGCTTTAAACTGTAGCAATCTGGCCTCAGAGAGGAATATGGATTAAAGCTCAGGTATCACTTTCACTCAGTCTCACAATGTAATTTACTGTTCGATAAAGACCAAGGCTAACTCACTAGCGTGATGACAATTTTCCAGCACCTCTTCCAGTCTGCACCCACGCGCCCAAGGAAACAAATTCACTCCTCTGTGGGAGACAAAGCTGCAAACAACATACTGCAAACAGTTTTGAGGTACAAACCTGTAAATGTTGTTGATAAAGGCACACCAAAAGGAAGGATACACCAGCAGTAAAACAAGAGATGAGGATGAGTTTACGATGTGAATTTCCTAGATCTCACACACACTAATACTTTATTCAAGTAAGAATGAGGACAGGTCTTGTAAAATTCTTTGCAAACTTTTAGGTTAGGAGGTTAATGTTCTTCCTGTATTAATCTTCTTTATCTACGTGAAAAATCTGATTAGTTAAGTTTTCCACAGCTGGTCAAATTAAGCTAGTTGATTCTACACTGATCTATCAAACAGGATGTTGGTGCAGAAAACATCTTCCTCCCTCTCACAGGTTTAGGTTTCAAGGTAGCACTGTTGAAACTGCATGTCAGAAGATTCCCAAGAATCACATCCTGGTCCTTTAATACTACTATCAACATTTAGGACAAAAATGTACTACTATCTAAAACACACACAAAATTCTTTTTTGCTCTTCAGATGCTTCTACTAAGTAGACTACCTTGACAGACAACTGCTTCTGAGATCAGCCTTTACACCAGCTCTCTTCCCATGCTATTGCATAGAACAGTAGGCACACGAGAAAGACGAGTCACTGCGATGCTGTTCCAGCTCATACTAGCTCTACTTCCTATCTCCTTTGCATCCAGTCTCTGCTGCTGATTGCTGCACAAATGCTTACTCCAATCCTACATGGTTCTTTCTCAAGAAGCTCTTCGAGCAGCTGCCTGTATGAACATTTCTTGTCTCTACCAACACTATTTCTGAGCAAAAAAAGCCTGCTGACTTTTTTTGACACTATCAAGAGGGTTGCAAAGGCCCAATTATTAGATTCCGCCAGTGGTCATTCACTACACGTGCATTCTGTGTCTGCTTGCAGGTACAAAACTGCTGTAAGGGAGAGGAGATCTACATGAACAAAAGCTCTGAAGTAGCTAAGCAGCCTCTGAAAAGTCCTCCTCTCCTGCAACAAAGGTATTTTATTTTTATGAGGAAAAACTAATGATAAGCAAATTTGTATGCAACTCCATAAATATCTTTATTAGCCTCCCTTCCCTTTCAAGGAGGCAAGTAAAATTCAAAGACAGGTAACACATGGCCTAAGACAAAGTACCCCAAGTTTGGTTTTTTCTGTGACCTGATATTCTGAAATTGCAACATACAATTGCAAAAATAGTCTTGCTGATGCAAATTGTTTCACTTTTGGTGATGATTTTGCTAAAAAGGAGTAGAGGAATGTCATTTTCCCAACTTTGTGATCACAAAAATCTCCTATGCAAAGCCTTTCCCCAGAAACAAAATACTGTACAGTATTTGACCAAAAACCCCCAAACAAACAAAAACCTCAAACAACCAACCCCCTCCCCCCAGCATTAGATTAATACACACTCACAACTGCAGCTTTAATTTGAAAGCTGTCACAATTTCTGGATTTAATATGCACAAGTCACTGAAAGCCAACTGAAAGTTCAGCTGAACTGTAAGCTACTCCAAATACTTTAATTTAGCTGCTCTAACAACAAATAAGAAGGAAGCAAAAAATCTCAGTAAGAATTATCCTCTATACTCAATAGCATACAGCAATACATCTTGACTGAGTAACACAAACAAGTTTAATACGTGCAAACTGATTTTAAGCTTCGGCAGCTTAGCAGTGAAAGGTTTGTATTTCTAAACGAGTAACCATTTTATAAACCAGCTGCAATTACATTTAGCAATATAAAACAAAAACGTAGTATATGCTGCAAATCAAATTGTTGTAAGGTAGCTACGTTTGCATCATTTCAGGGTGAATTTTAGCACATTACAAAGATGAAAAAACAGCTTCAGATATTAAAAGTGACACAGTCAAGTTACAGCTGCATAAACAGAGCCACTGTGACTCCCAATGCACAGAACACACATGCTGAAGGGATGAGATGTAACTCATACTTTGTTCACTGAAATGTTAGTGCAGTGGAGTGTGGCTAAGTGATATCCTCATATGCCTCCTCTCTGTAACAGTCAGATTCCAGGAGCAGCAATCAGCAAGTATGACTTCTTCTTAGAGAATATGGGGAAAAAAACCCATCATGCCTCAGTATATAAAAGCTACAGAATGATTAGCATCTTTCTATATATAGAAAGTCAAAAAATGAAGTCAAAAAAGAGGATGTATCTTATTCAGTTAAATAATTTGGTTATCATCACTGATTTTTACAGGCAAATCAAAACACTGGCAGGATTGCTGTGAGTTCCCATTCACCCTCATGATGTTAAAACAAAAGGAGTCAACTTGATTTTCAATACTCATGTTGTCAAACTCAGTTTTGATTAGTTTATTTCAAACAAGAAGAAACTATGCTCAGCTGACAAAATTCATATCTATCCAAGCTTTAAGCTATGACAAACATGTTTAGAAGTTACCTAAAACCCTGAAGGAGGCAGACCCAAGGGGTATACTAAAGGTTTGAACAGACATAAAACTGGAGTAAAAGCAATTAAAGCTTTCTAGGAACCAATTCACATTGGTCACACCAGTCACTTCTATGAGACCGCAGGGGATGTTTACCTAGCTTCATGGTTCTTTCACTCTTATCACAAAGAACAAGATTTCACGGATTATCAGTTACCAAACTCCCCATCCTGCTGCTAAAAGGCAGCTATGGCTCCTCTGCTGAGAAGTCAAAACACACTTCCAGGCAGAGGGGCAAAGCAGGAGCTTCCCACCCCTACGTGCCTGCACTCCCCAGCACCATGTCACCGCAGGCAGCTCGTGTGTTCCTCTGCAGGACTCAGACACCAGGTGATGGCACACAGGTGAGCTCTTCCATAAAAGCCAGTGTTGCCTGCCCTACTTCAAACATCAGGTATCCAACCTTAATGGTTTTTAGTCATTAAAATGGAACGTTTGATAGCAAAGTATTTTACGGACAAATTTCCTCCCAATTTCTTTAACTTTGAAGAGAAAGACTGGATTTCATTAAAGAAACTAAAAATAGGAGAAAAACGTGGAACATATTTTCTAGAAAACTAGGACTGCAGGATATCAGCGGGAAGAAAAACTTAGAAACATGAAGAGCTCTGGCTGTTTAACATCCAGTACACTCAAAAACTCAACAGAGCTATAGCAGGGACTAAATACTGACATCTACCATTCTCTCCACTGAAGCTTTGTTTAAGAGTAATTTGTAAATTTACACTTGTAACAAGGTTGCCATTTATAGTTCACCATACAAAGAAAGCAATTTTCTACAAGCACTTGTGACTGATCTGCCATAAAAGTTGAAAGGTGGTTAAAGCCATGCAACTTCAGAAGAAACACTATCACAACCTTCAAACAGCCTTCAGTCACCACAGAAACATTGCTGCCTCAGTTAAAACCCTGACACACCTGAAACAGAGAAAACAGAACTGTCAGAAATGTTTCAAATTAAACAGTGAAACTGGAAGATTAACAAAGCTGTAACTACCTTTAAGCATGTGCCAGGTGCTAATGCTGTAGACATCAGTGCCCAGGACAGACAACCTTTTTAAAATGAAACTCCCTATTCACTCAGCCAATACATAAGCAAATATATCTGTCTGAGGTTTGCATAATTGGATTTGGCCAGAAGTAAATTATATCCCTAGATCTTTTTAAGTGTATGGAGATCAAAATGTTTAGCTTAAATACCAGTAAAAAAAACACAACTAAACCCTCTGTCCTAAAGAAAACACAATTCAACACATCCTCAATGAATAAAGAAAGCAGGATCAAAACCCCTAGCTTAGGACTATAAAATCCCTTTGGTGAGACACCCAAAGTTTGTCTCACCACACTCAAGAAAAGCTCTCCATTCCTAGCTAGCCACTTTCTTGCCTATCATTACCATAATTACTACAACTTGAGTTAATTCTCGAAGAATTTTCTGCAAAAATACCAACTGAACCAAACTAAGTCTGAGCCTAACAAGCTTTTCATCAATATACTCAGGCATGCAGACCTAGAGTCTGCAGCACGAACCCCACAATGACCTGCTTCCAGCTTCCTGCCTGGCATCCCTAAATAAGGAAAAAGAGCAATTCTCCAAAGGACTCTGCTTCCCATGCAAGCCATCACCCTGCGCAGCAATAGTGCATAGCATAACAGCATAAAGACATGGAGCAAAGGCGAAAATTTGTTCCAGGTCAAATCAAAACATTAGTGAAAACAAACACCACATTTTTCGTGCTTTGAAAATGCAGGCTCCTGATCACTTCCTAGTACAGCTCTTCTTAGGAGCATTTTATCATTCTCATCTTCACTTCATCTTCAGCAACACCTCCCTTCCAGCTTAGTGGCATATAAACCCCACCTTGCAGTGCCCTATTCCCTCGGAACAGGAGAGCCTGCCTAGGTTCCTTTTAAGGCAGTTTCTATGTGGCTGCAGAGATTCGGTGCCTACCTGCCAGGCTGAAAACTGAGAGCTGATTTCAGGGCACTGGTTCCCAAAGACATACAGTGCATTAAAAACCTGGACCCATTAAGAACAAAGGCAACAAAGAAGCTTCATCCTCTCAGGATCTGGAAAGTTTAAGGATTTACAAAAGCAGTTTAGATAGTTTCTATAATCTCAGAGCTCCAGGCATGACACAGACCCACAGAAAACAATTTTGACTTAATATATTTTTATATTATAAGCTAAGATGGCATGTTGAAAACTTCAGTGAGTTACAGGTTTTAACTAGTTTGTGCTATGTAACTAATGAATTCCTGTTAAAAAATTTATTTACCTGAGGCCTATTGCTAGTTTTTAGTGCCAAATCTTCATTTTTATGGTATTTTGGGGAAAGTAGAACTACTATGCATTTTATGGGGGGGAAGTAATTCTGTATCTTTCAACCACAACATTTTGCATTAGCTTTATTACTAATACCCCTTTGTAATATATTTAAAGACCTTTGTGTTTATTAGGCAATCAACACACACAATTTCTACTTCAGTTCATCAGTAGCTTGCATTCCAGCTAAAATATCTAGCAAGCAGTATAAGAGGCAAGTTTAAGATTATAAAAACAAAAAGAAAGCGCTACTTTAAAAGTGCTTCCATTATATTTTTTGTTCCCGAGGAAAAAAAACAGGAACAAATTATTTCACAGCCATCACACTTCAGAATCCTTGAAGGGAAGTGAAACATGTAACAAGCAAATGCAAGACTAGAGTAGAAGAAATAGATACAAAGTAAGCATCCAGATGGTTAAAAAAACCACAACAACAGTCTCATTCGGCTTGCAGTGCCCAAAGGAAAATACAAATGGTGTTGTCCCTTAAAATACCTACCTGAACAAAACACTTAGGATTATTCAACACATAGATTAAACAGCATCTTCTCCACGGGCTATTACATCAATCTGTTCCTTAACAAGCATTTAAGATACAAGTATCAGAGCAAGTATAAAGAGTTTATCACTTGTTCTCAACTGACACCTAGCAAAACAGTATCAATCCCAGGCTAGCAATGAATCTGAGGAAACTCATCTCCACCTCCCCATTTGTCAAGTGTTACTGTAGGAATAGCTACTGGGTAGTTACAAATATTTAAATTACACCCATATATTACTATACTCATACTGATTGTGTTTCAGAAACACCCTGCCCACAGAAGTTCTTGTTCCAATCTATTGGATCTATTTTTTTGGTTTATATTGTTCTATTGTTTCATCACTCACTGTTTAATAATTACTAATCAAGACAACAAGTGTCCAGTTTCCTCAAATTTGCAGAAATATTAAACTTGATCTTTTCTGACCAGAAACTTTTCTCAACACTTCAAGTGCATTTTGCAAACCAATACACACTTTCAACAAGATTTTAAGTGCCAAGTTTGCAAGTACTGTTAATATGACTCTGAAGGCCAGTTCTGCATTGTGCTAATAGGTGATGAAAGGGAATCAAAAGCCTTGGTCTAACTGAGAAGTGTTCAGAATCCACATGGTGGGGAGGAGCAGGGGAGTATTCAAGACTCAATATAAGTCACACAGAGATCAGGAAAGGGAAAGAAGTGAGATCTGCCCTGTGAGAAACAGAATCCTAGAGTCTGCCACTAACTCCATATTTTCATTTTCTACTTCCATTTCAGCCTTCTGTTACCACATTTCATTCCTCCTCCTTTGTGAAACTGAACAAATAAACTGCCATGCACTGCTGACAAAAGAGAACAACAAAGCACTACTGCAGATTTCCAAAAACCTGGTTTCTTTTTAAGTCTTCAGTCAATGCCAGGGAAGAAAGCCATACCTGTTACACAGCAGAGGAAGAGGATTGTTTAGGTTGGAAAAAACCAAAACCTGATGACTTCAAATTGAACAGTAAATGTTAAAATTGTAATGGATATTTGCTCCCTGGTTAATAATTAGAGTATAATAATGCTGTCCTTAAGCTAGAGAAAACAGGTAAGTTTACATACGCATCAGATGAAAGATCCCATCACAGGCATTAATGTGAGACAAGAAGGAATTTCCTAAGCCTTGTCCAGTGTGGGCTCCTTTCACAAGGCCAGCAATATCCACCACATTCAAAAATGCTGGAATTTTGCTGAAATAAAAAAGTTAAAAATTTCATTAATGAAGCACATTAGCCAAAACTTTTGGCACAGAAATAAATTCACAGCATGAAAATCCAACAATTCTTTTTTCTAGAAAAAGTTGAACATCACAGTCAGTTTCTTTCCTTAACGTGGAATGTACAATAAAGACAAAATTCACCCACACACACATAAAACATCAACCATTCTTTAATTTCCATGTGCACATTTATGTAAAATGAACTAGTTTAGAAGTGCAAAATCATACAGACAACTATACAGTAATCAACCAGGCCTGGAGCACTAAGGCATGAAGTCTGCTCTGTGCAATGCAGAGCTGTCACAGCACCATGGGGGTAAGACACACGAATGGCCACTGCACACTGCATCACACACCTCTGAGGTTACCATTCAGCTCAGTCAGTTATGCAGCTTTCTGCTGAAGGACAAGAGCATTTTTTAATGCAGTGGTGACAAAAACTAGCAGTGATCAGGGCTATGCCACCGGTTTGAAAAAAAGCAGGAAACAAGTTAAGATGAAGCTGATATTATAATGCAAACAGCTGTGATGTTCTCCTCCATAGTGAACAGCAATGGGTTAAGCAGATGTGTCCACACAACATTTTATACAGCAACAAAAGAATAGCCATGAAGTTCAAATTAGCTGACAGAAATGGAAGAAAAGCTTTTAAAGTTATGGGAAATGCATAGAGAAATTAATAAACTGCAACACTTTCATCCTCTGCAAATTCTCCAGTTGTATTAAAATTAGCAAATAACTTAATGGGCATTAATCTTTACACCTATACTCTAAAGCGAATTACTTCTCAAAATTCAGCTGAGTTGGGGGGGGAAGAAAAAAAGAACCACTAAAACTTTGCGATAAAGTGTTGACCAAAAGCACCTTCATATGGCCTATACAAATGACAACACCATCATAAACAGTGGCAGAAGCAGAACAATGTTGAAATGCTGCAAATCCTCAACTGCAAAAAAGACCAGACAGTGCAGACCATAGTCAACAAGACTGCTGACTGCTTCATTTCCATCCAACACTTTATCACATTCCGTTAGCACTGTGCTAAGATTTTCCTGACAGCAAGTATAATGGAAAACACAGAGCCCCACAGCTTTAATACCCCAAATGAGAAGGGTGTGACACACACTGAAGTCTGTATGAGTGTACTGCATTTGTGATTTGCAAAGCAGTGAGTGTTCTATGATGAGTTCTTCAACGAGAGATTCAAACCTAAAGATATAAATTCTGGCTCTACTGTAAGGTATCTTTTCTAAAGACTCTGCTGCTCACAGACTGAAGCAACCACAAATGTGGGAATGAGGGATTTCCTAACCAGTAACCAGCCCTATAGAGAAACCTCCTCTGAGCAGCATTACACTTCTTACGTCTTCACTGTCACAGCCCAAACAAAGCTTTACTGTTATTAGTGTGACAGCTGGCTGATAAATACTTTCCTTTTTCAAATATTGAAATATCTGACAGCATAACTGCTGTCTAATCTGTAACAGCAGAAATCTCCCCCAGAAACTCACCCTTCTTATCCCAGTGCCTGGTATGGCAACTACGACCCAGAGAGAAAAAGCTGTACTTATGGAAATCTATGGAATATTGTCACTGCTCAGAGCAGCTGCCTTAGGTAGAATAAAACACATTCCCAACCTTTTTTTTCCTTGGTGCTATCCCACTTCCATTTGACTGCAAATAACACAACACATGGCTTAATACTAGCAGATGCGCTGCCTCACTTCAAATTAACTCCTTAATTTGGGAAAAGATGATCCACTAGAGTCTGTCTTAGTATGGAACATCAATTATTTCTGGAAGATTGGTGACCTGAAAGTTTTGCTTTCAATCTTGTTTTAACACTTCCCAAGAAAAAAATCTTTCAAGTAACATAATTTCACAATACAAAATCTGGACAAAATCATTTTCTTTACCAAGGTGAAGTTCAAAGTATCACAAAATCTGTCACGTGTAATAAATTAGCAACCTAATGACACATTTCATGTCATTAATACCTGAAGCATGAATATAACACAACACCCTGAAGGGTGACTTTGAAAAAATATGCAAGAAAATATTTACAACATAGTACAAGTTACTTAAATTCAGGTACACAATATGTTGACTTTTAGCTTTAAACTCCACTCAGCCCATCCTTGGGAAAACAGTTGTGTACTGCAAGTTAATGTTGTGGAATAGAGGAGAAGGAACATGAATATAAGTACATGCTGAAGTAAATCAATTTTGTAAATTTCACATTTTTGCCCCACTATGATTTTCTTAGCAAACCTTTTCTTTTTTCTTACCAGTACATGAACTCGCAAACAGCAGATCCTTATTTAAGGCACTACCAAGAGCAACTCACATTCTAAAGACACAAGCCAGTAACTCTTAATGCATTAACCCCGTGATTCTAGCAGCACTAACATACTTCAGAAGACACAGTCGCAACTTCCCAGTCGGAATTACTATCACTTTTTGACATGGAACTAACTCAAAAGCAAGACAGAAAAATGCAACTCTTTAAAGCACTCCTCCATTGTCATTTTAAACTGCGTTTTAAGAAAAACAAAAGTGGTGTTAGAAATGTTCTCTTTCTATGCTCCTCTCTCACCTTTCTGGTGGGATTAACTTCCTGGCCAACCATCAGGACAATTCACACTTTTACTACAAAGATGCCACATTAGAGGAACACAGATACCTTCATATGCAGATGGCCATTCTATCACCAGATTCAACCTCATTTGCTAGACAATGGAAAGAAATCCCCAGTACATTTATTTCACGGTTGACCAATACAAGCAAGAGGCCTTTGAAGCATCCAGACTTTCAGGATGTTTTCTCACCTTCACTTTGGGTACCACGAAGCTAACACTCCAAACAAACTAAAACTATCCCCATTGGCAGCCCCTTTCCTAGGCCTAAATCTGTTACATCACAGAAAGATGAACACTGAGAAAATCAGTAAAAGGCACAAGCTAGTCACACTTGCCTGTACTCTGAAGGGCAAAGAGTAAACAGCATGAAACTAAATAAATAGAAAACACTGCAAAGAATGGGGGAAAATAACATATATCTTATATATGGTGTAGTTATTTTAAATATTGAAGACTTAACTGGATTGGGGAGTTTTTTCCCTTCTCCTTTAAACAGATTAATTTCCATTTCTTAAGATTCGTTAGTCAGCATTAGCATAATGTCATTGAGCCTCAAATGATCATCAGGAACAGGTGGCATGGGCTGATCATTTGTACAAATCAGTGCAACACCAATCTACCATAAAGCATGTCACAGGAATTTGTACTATGAAACAGAATAGTAAATCCAGAAGTACAAGTTTTAACCACAGGTGTAATGCTTGAGCAAGGATTTTTTACCTCACCTAGAAAGAGAGAAACAGTGGGTTTGTGTTAGTGTATGAGCTGTATAAGCTACTGTGCAGTAAAGAGCACAAGCCTCACTGGGCCAGACAAAGTACAGTTCTGTAGTCCAGTGGTTAGGGCATTTATTCAATTATAAGAAGTTTATGCATCCATAGTTATGCACTTTGCAGGGGAGGAGGCCTGTTTCTCAGCAACTGTTTCAAACTTCATTTCTAACTTCACTCCAAAACAGTAATTTAACAGGCAAAAAGGAGTTTCTTTACCTAATCTGTTTGTCCAGTACAGCAGTTCTGAATAATACAATGCAACCACTTACATTTAATGCACACACGTATGGTATCTGCAATTTGCTGTGCACATTTTTTTCCAAAATGTGAGGGGAAGAGGCATACATTTATTTCTTGAGCTTCCACTAGTAATTGCTATGTTGAAAAAAAACTCGCAGGCAGCATACGTGTGAAGCTTTGACTTCCATTGAAACATCATAACCAAAATGCTGTTTCTCTCCCTGGGTTTTTATTCTTCTAGGTTTCCATAATCTCTCTTCTCCAATGAAAACAAAACCCAGTTGCAGTTTCTCTGCAACATTTACTACAATTTATTTAAATCTCGCACCCATCAGGAGACCCTGGTAAGCCACATGACAGCTTTAACTAAATTCAAAATACAGTTTTCCAGTAAGCCTAGATGAGTAAGAAGTGTGTTATGAGAATTATCACTTCTTTAATAGTTCATAAATTTTCCTCAACTCAAACTCCACCTGATCCTAGGTCCCACAGGCCAAAAAAAGCCAGATTCTCTAGTATTAGGGGTAAAATGTCCAGCTCTCTGTTCTCTTTGGTAAAGCCAAATGTGCTACTCATCCAGCTCCAGCATAGGCTCTTCTGCCTTTAAAAAGTGCAGGTCTGTGAAATCTGTTAGAAAAGATAACCACTTCTTTCTTTCCTGAAAATTCATACAACTTAAGTAGGAGTCACCCATTAAGAGTTCACAAATGACCTGAAGTAAAAGCAGCAACACAGAAGGAGAACGTGTATATTGTAACAACCTCTTAGAGAGCCATTCAACTGTCTGTCCTCACTGCTATTTTTGGCTCATTTCCAAACAGAAAAGAACTGTTCACAGTCCCTCCGTCCTCCAGGAGGCTGTACTCCCTATTACAGTTCCTGCAATCAATCTTGCAAGCAGTTTTGACCAATGTAAGCAAAACCCCTCACCAATTAAAGGAACCTGCTCCTGAAGAACAAGGTACTGCAGACAAACCCTGGACATTTCTATGCAAGAACAATTTCATTAATAGCATTTTATCCATGGTACTGACAAACAAGACTTGTACCTAATGGCACATGAACCACAAGTGAAAAATTTAATTAAATTTCACTTATATGAATTACAACAAGGTAAGAAATTCAATGTGGATTACAACACGTACTGTGTGCCCTGTATATATCACACACCTACATTCTCAAACTATTCAATAAGTTATTACACCAACAAAATACAACTAATTAAATTTTGCTTTCTCCCTTCAGGCAGAAAAGATGGCTCAAGTCACCATAACTTAAGGTCTTTCATTCACTGTGGGCAAATTTGCAATGCTAGAACATGCACCACAGCCCAGCTGATTTACACAGGCTCACAACTAACTGAAGAGCAGGCAAAGTCAAACACCTAAGGAAGAAGCACATTAACAACAGGATATACTTTCCAATTTTCAGTTGTTTCCTGTAAAAAAAGGGATTTTCTCACTGATGCTGACATGTTACAGTTACATCCAGCCAAGTTATTGGGGTCTCAATCTGGAATTACAAGTGGTTGCCATTTACATAAATGCTTTTCTTAAACCTAGATTAAGTCATGATGTCATTCAGAAAGTCCCACTGCTGATCTGGTTTCTACATAATGCTTTCCAGCAGCTGATTACATAATTCTGACTTTAAAACTTGATCAAGTATCCAAGTATACTATCCTACAATGAGTTTTATTTAATATTGCAAAGGACTTTCATGACCTAGACAGCAATGAAAGTTACTCAGATTTAGTTCAGTAAGCATCAGTTGAGCACTAAAGATCTGAATGCACTAGTATTATCAATCTACAATGCAACAGAACAGAGCAATCTGCTGATGAAAAGGACAGAAATCCTGAAGTACAATGGGCAGTGCTAGAGCTGAAGAGAGGTAGTTGCACTTTCCATATTACCCTACCTTGAAAAAAACAGGATTGCTTTAAAATTTAAGTTTGAAAATAACATCCAAGATAGGTTAAAAACAGTCTAAGTGAAATAGAAATGTTTGTGGTTGCAGTAAACTTTGTGTTTTGTTAAAATGTATATGCAAAGCAACTCACCCAGGTGCAAACAAATAAGGAATGAAACAATCCTAATAACTAGTAACTTAAGAAGTTTGGTTCATACTTTCTCATTTTACTCATTTCTGCCTGTAATTTAATTTTAACCAAGGGACAAATCAGAAACATAAGACTTTAAAATCACCCTTGTGATTAGTGTTTTCACACAGGTTGATAACTATCAGCCAATACAGTCCCTTAGTTGTAACTACTTACAGTTAGGCTGTTGGTTAACTTAGGCTTACATCGCTTCTACCTGTTTCTTTTAGTTAATCATGTAGCTTAAAGTAAAGCAGAAAGAATGCAAATAATTGCAGCAACATTATTTAGGTCACAAAATAAACAAAATAATGAGGAAATTGCAGTTTCCTCCAGCTTCTCAGTCAAAATCATTTTGAGGCTTGAATTAAATGTCACCTGAGACACATCTCCTGGTCAGGCACAGCACACTACAGCTGTGGGAGTAGGCAATATATATTCAGAGGCTTTCAAGCTATTTGTGAGTTATGACACAAATCCCTTATTCAAATTACATGAGTTTGACATACTTACACTAAAAAAAATATAGAAAGAAGATAATAAAAGCTTTAATAAAGCCAGTTAGGTTACTAAAATTTCTTTACATGTGCTACACACACAGTTCTTTTACTGTGTTAGAAACACATCACTTCTAAACACACAATGTCCTGTAGAATAGTAACTGCAGTTAACAGATCAACTGTTTCTGGCTTCTATGTCACAATTTTCATGGCAGGAGCTACCTCTTGAGATGAAAACCATCTCTTTTCCATTTTAGAATTAGCAGACCTCATCCTCTGCTACCTACTAAGGACTCATAGATTGGGTTTTGAGGGG
>NW_008666358.1:1272-4993 GCF_000695815.1 Acanthisitta chloris | reverse complement strand
GAAGTTAATCAATCTAAAGCACATATCCTCTTTCCAATTACTAAACTGGAACTAATCCAATCACTAGTCTGTCAAACCCTGCCTGAAAGTACCTGTGTTGGGGGTACAGAGGTAGGACAACAACAAAACAAAAAGCCAAGTCTCCTTTCTCAAAAAACTACATGTGTGCACAATGTAACACTATTGTGTAAAATTTCAAACAAACAAATAAGTACTTTAAATACATACATTGAGTTAGTAACATCATATAAACAAAGACCTTAAAGTAACAAACATTCAGAATTGGTTGTAATATATTAAAGTTTCTTCTTTTCTTACTATCCATAATTTCATTCACACCAAAAATCAAGACACAGGTATCATTACAGCTCAAAGAAATTTGCTTCTCTGTATCATTTGGCAACAACACAGCATTTTTTACAGGAATTTCTTGGAGTCCACCTTCTGTGTACAGTCTATATCACTGAACTTATTTATTGTCAACAGTCACATACATCCCACTGCTGCAGAAAGGATAAAAGCAGAGGTTACAAGTCCTGGCAGTGTGCCTTATTCTATCAAGCACAGATTTACCTGTACATAACAGTCTCTAAACTGTTCCCTACGTGATTTCACTTACAAACATTTACATTTCCAGTTAAGTAATACCAGCTAGCTTTTGGCATGAGCTACCAAGGAACAGCAGACCAATGCTAACCAAGCTGATGCTCTCTTCTTTTGGAAAGAGGATGGATCTTCCAGCAACAAACAGCACCTGGAGAGTCTAACTCTTCCCCCAATAGCAGAACAGCCACAAACTCATACCAGCAGTATTCTCGGCAACTGAGTCAGTCTGGCTGTGGCAGCAGCAATCTGTTCAGTGTGACACACAGCAACTGCCAGCCCAGCCCTCCTAACCAAGCTGATGCTCTCTTCTTTTGGAAAGAGGATGGATCTTCCAGCAACAAACAGCACCTGGAGAGTCTAACTCTTCCCCCAATAGCAGAACAGCCACAAACTCATACCAGCAGTATTCTCGGCAACTGAGTCAGTCTGGCTGTGGCAGCAGCAATCTGTTCAGTGTGACACACAGCAACTGCCAGCCCAGCCCTCCTGCTCTTCCCTTCTTTTTTAGCAGGAATAAAGGCAAGATACTAAAATAATGCATGACAGGCCAAAGCGAAGACAAAATCCTCCCTTTTTTTCCCCCCTCCACCTCCCCACAGTGGCTGTAGTTATGTGAAGACTAAGTGTAACATATGGGAAGTAAAAACCTGAATGCTTTAAATTTTGAAAGAAAAAAATCTTGAGGCTAGACAAGAGTCTAATTTAAAAAGAATTCGCTGTTTATAAAACATTCTGCATACACAGATGGATTACGTCTACTAATCCAAACAAGTAGAAAATTAACACAGAACGTATTACATAAAGATGAAGGACAAAATCAAGACTATACAGAGAAATTAAGACATTTAAATTACAATTCAGTAGCATATCTTCGTGACTATAGCCTTCTTTTCCTGAGTTAGTCTCAGGCAGACAAGCACAAACAGCCCAGTAAGTTACCTCAGTCTACTTTACTACTGAATTATCACTAATTATCACTACTTTATTACTGTTACAGCAAAATATCAAAATTATATAAGCAGCATAAATGAACTCAGGGGCTCTAACTATCCACTGATGCCCACATCCATTGTCTAAAAATAACAAATATTGTCTTAAAAGTGTCAGAAGAACATTCAAATGAAAGCTGATTATCCACCTTATTATCAGACTCAGTATATTTACTGAATACAGGTTCAGCAAATATACTCTTTTCATTAACATTTAAAAACGTTTTGGGGTTTTTTTTCCAGAGAGAGCAAGTTTCCAAGTCAGAGAACACACATACAGCTATTTACAACCTTAGCATTCCTTGTGAGGACAGGTGGCCCAAGCAGGGTGAGGGGAGAGGTAATAATCTCTGTCACTTCAACTGTTAATTCAGAAGTAGCCATTCATAGCTAAGTGAGAAGAAAAAGATTATTGATGTGGCCAGAGCAGTAGTAATACTACAGTTTAGAAGCAATTTGTCAACAAAAATTAAAAGCCATACTCTTGTCTCTGCACAATCAACAGCCTGAAAGTTTTGTCTCTAATTCAGCAGTTTTGGTTTTATGATCTATGCAGTAATAAGTATGCCTAACACTGACTTGAACAGAAAAAACAAGACAACATGTTGTAACAATCCACCTAAACAAGCAGCTTCGTATTAATGCAGTTTTTAAAATTTACATAATAATTATGGATGGAAACAGCTTGCTTGAACCTGAAAATTAAGTTAGCAAATGGATGTTTGATCAGTGACTAATCAATCTTTTTCAGTCATGGGTGTGATCTGGCTGTAAAACTGAGGCCCAAGGGCTGAACAAAAGCACAGACATGTATGCTAGTTTGCCCTATGATTTATGTACACTCTACTCAAGACACCTCCACAAGTAACTGCAAACTGAAATTAATAAGCCAGAAGGCCCTATTTAAGTTTCTGGCTGCCTGTAAAGCTTACTGCCAAAACCCTGAGGATGCAGGATGTCAACAAACACTTGTTTGGCTACCTACAGCATATACAATATTCTCAATAATACAAAATACAGAGCAGAAGTCTTACAAATTAGCAACCTCTTGACACATTAGGTATGTCCACTACTGTTCATGTTCCAAATCTCTTCAGAAGATCCTTCAAGTCACCTGGGAGCTACCACCTTCGAAGACAGGAACACCAAGCACCAAACAGTGCAGAGCAGTGACTAGCAGCTGCTATGTTTAGCATTGTCATACAACAAATACCTCCATATTGGGAGTGTGGGAAAGGTATAAACCAGGTACATGTAGAATTTCATATTTTAAAACAGATGTCAGTAAAAACTTAAAGATATTATAATTGCATATAACTTCTACGAAAAGTTATGTTTCAGTAATACTACTTCAACTGCTTAAGTGAAGGAAAAAGCTAAGAATTTGATTTACCTTGGAGGTTTGTGATACTGGCATAGGAAGTCAAATCTGTCATCAGGCACAGGGACTCGACTCTCATTTGGATCAATAGTACAGAAGGGAAAATTTTCTGCTGCCGCTTGACTCTTTGTTAACACATTGAAAAATGTTGATTTCCTACAAACAAAACATACATGTTGTTAAAGAAGTTCAAATTGGAAGCATTTAAAAGGGTTGGATAAACACACACCTTATTCCAGCTTGAAAGCAATATTGAGCTTTCCCTTTACTTCAGCACTGACCATTCCTCTGACTCTAGCAGAAGACACTCTCAAACATGTATGTGGAGTGTCCCATTGAAACCCCACGATGTCAACCTCTCTTCCCTGCCCTTGAAATTTCTCTGAAGTAACTATACTGCACATGCCAGTTAGCAACAAAAAATATTAAGTCAAAAGCAAAGCACAGCACCAGTTCTCATTTTCCTCAAGTACAAAGCAAGACACCAGTAAGGATGCCCCAAACTTATTTTTAAACTGGTTTTGCCATAATTCATCAGCTCTTCCCATAACTGTACTGTTCCTTCAGATTTATTTACATACTAACATGATTTCAGTGTGCAAGCAGTCAAGAATCAAAAGAGAAAAATGGGACACAGAAAGCAAACCACAAGAGTTAAACTGACTGCAAAAAATCTTTTGTGCGTATGAAGATATAATTTACTCTTACCAAACCGTTTTCATCCCTGGTAAATATCAAACCAAAA
>NW_008666358.1:0-1246 GCF_000695815.1 Acanthisitta chloris | reverse complement strand
TTTCCCTTTAACCAAGCAGCACATGATTTTGTTAGCAGGCATTTATTAAACCAGAAGAGAGCAATTCTTGGATTACTGCTAAGAGAAAGTTCTTAAACAACACCTGAATCTTCTACCATAAATACTCAGGTTGTTGTGTATTTTGGTTTGGTTTTGTTTCACATAACTTCTCAGCCACTGGGTGGGCTGGGGAGGAAGCTGAGAGCTGTGCTGCTTACAACCAACCTGCTCAAGTGTCAGGAACAATTGTCTTTCAAAGTTACATCACAGCATAACTGTAAGTGCTGTTTGTCTCTATTGACATGTTATACAACCTAATTGCTAATTATTTCCCTTCCAGAGTGCATCTTGCCTACACCCTGAAAAGTAAAGTAAATGATAATGAAAAGAAAGCAATGCTTATGCATTCCAGACATGCAAAGGCTTTTCCTCTAATTTTTTTAAGACCTAAAGTGTGAGAATGGTGACAACTTCTCTTAGTAAATACGATACATGAATTAACACCAACAGGTTTGACACATATGTTCTTCAGGTAATCAATTCATTGTCCTTTTCAAGTATAGCTCCTTTGAGGAGCCATAACAACTACAGATGAGAGGTATGACAGAAATCAATGATTCACCTTCCTTCATCCTCTCCCAAACTGTAACTTATACAACTTGTTTCATTACAAACTCTGAAGTTTCAAGACTGGAAGTTCTCTTCACTGCTAATGACACTTATGGAATAATTAACCCCTTCCTGTGCACATTGTCCCAAATGTAATTTATATGTACATTTTCTTATGAGATTGCATGAAAACATGCATTTCACAGACACAACAGCAGAAGTATGGAAATGCAGAAGATACTGCTTTATAAAACTTGGCAATCGCTAAGACTTTTTCCTTCTTTGTATTCCTCACTATTATCCTGTCCAGGCTTGTACACACCTGCCTCTTGCTACCTGTTCTCCATTGCTCCACCTACAAGTAGTTCCAACTCAAGATGGGAGTGATGGCTGAGCAGTCAGGCTGAGGCTGTGCCCCCCGGCTCACACCCGCACCCGCAGGCCCTGTCCTGCCCCGAACCCCGCACACCTACCCCACGTTGGGCAGCCCCACGATCCCGATCTTCAGGGACGTCCCGAACCTTCCGATGATCGGGTGCGATTTCACCCCATCGCCTCCCTTCTTCGGGGGCATCTGCAAGCACAGAGCAGAGCACGATGAGCTCCCCGCGACGTCCCCTCGGCCCCGTCCGTCCCT
>NW_008666357.1:10662-15734 GCF_000695815.1 Acanthisitta chloris | reverse complement strand
CTGTTTACAGAGGGTTTATGAACACATTGCATTATCAATAATGGAAGATTTTATAGCACATTAGTACATAAATCAAGACTCCAGCAAAGGTTCTATTCATGACTCAAGCACACAGCCTACCCTTGGCCACTGTGATGTAAACCAGACAAAAACTCTATGAAAATATTGCCATAAATTCCCAACTTTCTGAGTGTTTTACTGCCACAGCTCTCCCGAGAAGCTGACTGTGTGGATTCCTCAGGACAGCTTCCAAGCTTAAATAAAGTGACAAACAACACTAAATGCATTTGCAAGAGCTTGCAAAAACACAGTCATCACCACCATCATCTATAAAACATTTTAACTGAACACTAATTTAAGCAGCACCTTTGGCACGGAGCAGCTTTACACCCACCTGGCTGAAATAGTGCTTCCAAAGCCACATTTCTCAGCAGCTGAGTAATGGCACATGCCAGAAAGATTTACCTATTTTAGATTAATCAAGTCACAGACCAGGGAAGCATCTTGCCTAAGGTCACTGATAAAATCTCTACAATCAGGCCCAAATCTCCTGCATTTCAGCCCAAATCTTTAACCAAATACCAATGTTCCCTCTGTGTCCATAAGCCAAACCCTACACTGCTAAGTGGCCTTTTTGCCCAGGTTAATTTTAAGGATTATCTGAAAATGCCACTTGCATTCCATTAAAAACAGAAAGGGAAAGAAGCCATAAGAGGGAAAACCAATCCAGCTTTGAGCACAGTGGCAAAGGAAACATATCTGTGGCTGCTGAAGGGTTTGTGTCTCAAAGCTGTTGAAAGCAGCAGCATTTGGGTACCAGAGCTGGGTCAGACACTCAGGGTCAGCTAAACCAGCAGAGTCTCCATTCAGAGCTGGGTGAGGGCTCTGAGCATCTTCCTCTCAAAGGCAGATCACAGAGTCAAGAGCAGCTCCTGAGCTTTCACCTCATGTGCTCCACCTGAGACTTCCATGAACACCAACACCTTCTTTGGTCAACTCCTGACTCCACAGCCTCCCTCGGCCAGGCACAGCATTCCTTCTGCAGGTTGTCTCAGTCTCTCACCATACACAGGTGCCCACAAGCTTCTGCAGGTTGTCTCAGTCTCTCACCACACCACAGGTGCCCACAGCCTTGGCAGGGGTAAAGGTGTGGAGGGAAGGAAAAGGGGGAAGGGGGGAAAGGGAAAGGGAGAAAAGGGGGCAAAGGGGGGAAGGGGAGAAGGGGGAAGAGGGGAAGGAGGAAGGGAAAGGGGGAAATGAGCAGTCGGATAAATCCATGTTCCTAACTCTGAGATCTTTTTGATTCTGTCTGTAGATCACATCGGTGAGCCCGTGAAGGGCCCGAGTGGGTCCGCGCTGGGAACGGGCCAGGAATTACCGGGCAGGAAAAGGGAAAAAGGGAAAAAGGGAAAAAGGGAAAAAGGGAAAGGGAGGAAAGGGAGAGGGAAAAAGGGAGAGGGAAGGGGGGAAGGGAAAGGGAGTCCTGTGCTGCTAAGTTCAGCTGTGCCTTTTCACTCGACTAGATTATGGAAAAGAGCCTGTCAGAGCCCAGACAGGGACTTGGGTATTTCCTAACCTGCCATTTAGAGCCGTTTTGTCTGCCATCAGCACTCTGTGTTCAAAGGCACCGCTGTCACAGGCTGAGAGCTCCCAGGCTGCTCAGCCTCTCCTGCACATCCCACACAGCTCATCCCACACTGCTCTGCCCTGGGGGCAGCACCTGGGCAGGCCAGGGGGGTCAGCAGGACAGACTCCCACCCACAAACTGCAGGCACAGGACTGCAGGAGCTGATGGAGCCACTGTCTCCTGCAGTTATTGCTTCCAGCAGTGCCTGCCAACCTCTCCAATAGGGATTTTCCCCCTCTGGCTGTGGTTTGCTTCAGTCTTCCAGGGGGGATGGAGCAGTGAGGGTCCAACAGCCCCAGCCAAAGAACAGGGACACAGATGGTGTCAGCTCCTTGCACAGACTGCCCAAGATGTGAGCTGGAAAGACACTGCCAGCAGAGATGGACAGCAAAAACAACGCTGCAAAACGCACCAAACTGAGAGGAAAATGTTCAGGACATGAAGAGCAGGAAATATTCCTGAGCGACAGGACTGGGTAGGCAGAGGGCAGCAGAGACTACCAGCGATCCTCTGTCTGGCCACTTCCCAAGTCTCCTCATCATTGGCTTAGGGAGATTTACTACGACTACATCCCAAATATTGTCGTTGTTGTGAAACAGTGGAAACTTGTCCAAGCAGCTGAGCTCTGAGAGGTGAAGCTGTCAGGGATGACACAGGAGCAAAGCACCAAGTCTGACACAATCAGGAAAGAAATAAAGGGGAGAAAGATAACATTCCAAGTGGGTTTTCTCCCCCCTGAAGAGCAGCAGCTAACCTTCCTCCCCTGTTCCAGAGTGCAGGTTTCTCCAGCACTTCCCTTCCTGCACTAACCCAGTAACAGAATATTCTTGGCTGGAGTGTGCAAAACAGAAAGATGTTCCTGTGGAGGTTTGAGATCACTGCCAAGGAATGGGAGAGGGTTAGGACATTGCAGAATGCTTTGGTTTCTCTAAAAGAAATGTGGTGGAATCACCATCCCTGGAGGTTTTCACGATGTGATTAGATGTGGCACTTAGTGCCATGGTCTGGTGACCACGGCAGGGTTGGACTCAATGATCTTTGAGGTCTCTTCCAACATGTTGATTCTATGATCCTATGACAGTGTGGGAGCAGTGCACATTTCCTGTCTGCAAGGGTAACATCTGTTTCCAGAAGAGGTTTTGACAGTTCTTTTTCATAACAACAGTGACTGACTTGACCCCAGTAAACAGTCTGCTTCTCCTGAACAGGGATACTTAAAAGCAATTCCAGCACCAGCTGCTGACACAGGGTCAGGTGCCCCATGAAGCAAACAGGCCCAGCACTGCCACCAACCCTGCTGTTAACAGCCCAGCCTGAGGCACAAGTATGTATAATTATCTCCAACTTCACAGCACTTGGCAGATTTTTGTTTGGAGCAGTTTGTGATGATAGGTCCCATTCAGAATTCACTCTAAAGGCTTCTAAATCCAATTCCACCCAACCATTCCCAGCTCTGAAGCTTATTCAGAGGTTTTGTAGACCCTTTATGAAATCTACACTGATGCATCAGCACATGAGGCATTGAAGTGTTTGCATCAAGCAAAGAATATACTCTGGGCTGATTGTGAAATGACTGCAGAGCCAGAGCAGCAGTGTCTGACATTTTCAAGTGGCAGTGAGTGCTAGAGGCAGTCAAAGCACAATTACGTAGTTGACAATTATGTCATGGTTAAGCAGCTTGGGGGTTTGTCCCAGCCTCTGAGAGGAGGATGCAGAGCAGAGGTCATGCTTTATGAAATCCATTGACAGCAGTAATTCCTCTTAAAAAAAAAAAAATAAAGCTTAATTCACATGCAATCAAATCACTCTTTAAATGGAAAAATAAAGCAGAACAATGCTCTTGTAGCAAATACCTCTGTAATTCACTGCCAAGGCCAAGTGCTCTCCTCTTCCCACCCTGCCTGCTCTGTGGGTGACCTGGAGCCATTCTCCAGTGGCACAATCTTGCTTTGTACCTTGCAGGTGCAACTGTGGCACCACAGCACCTGACTGGACACAACTGTCACTATAAGAGGTCACACTGCAGCACCATGGGCATGTTCCTCAGGACAAACCTCACCCATTTCCCACCCTGCAGCCTCGTAGGCCCCTGGCCTGGGGCATGGAAAGTGAACCCTTTGGGGTCTGTCTGGTGTGGACACATTGCTACCAAGTGCACTCACACAGGTTGTTGGGAGACAGTGGGACACACAGAGAGGAACCAGATGCAAACTGTCCATTTCAGTGCTCAGTGAACTCTGAAATGCTGTGGAATGATGATACAGACACATCCAGTGGCTCATTCCAAAATGCTTTAGATAAAGGTCCTGATCAATACAGCCTGTACAAAGGACTCCAGCAGTTCAGCTCTTCCCAAGGCACCAAACCAACACTGGGGTTTGCTGTGAGCAATACTGTGATGGCTACAAATCCAAGCTGCATCTACTCAACCGACCCAGCAAGGAGAGAGGAGACACCCAGTTCCCTCAACCTCTGTCATCCCATTAGACCATGTGGTAATTCCCTCAACCTCTGTCATCCCATTAGAGCATGTGGTGTTACTGCAAACACAGAGCCTTCTCCTGCAGTCGAGGCAGAAAAAGCTAATTTTGTGGATTTCAGAATAACTATGGGAACAGGCAGGTCCAAACATGATTTGGAATATTCCAGATAAAAATTCCTGCAGCTCTTCCCCATGTTCCCTATGTTTCTGTCTTTGACAGTAAATCAATCCTGGCTGCAGTTCAAAGCACAGCACTTATGTGTTCTTACATGCTTATGTGGAAAGTGATGGGCACTGCTCACCCAAGAGCTATTGGGTTTGGTTTGGTTCCACAAAAAGCACAAAATTAGATTTCTAGGACTAATTAAGCATGAAATGAGGGGGTTTATGTCCCTTGAGACTGTCCTCTAGCCTTCAGTATGTTATTGTCCACACCAAGGCATAGCTCAGGAAATCCATCTCATAGTCAATCAACTCCTTTTGAAAGAACATGGAATAGATTTGTTATTCTGAGTGTATGTAAAAAACTCCAAGTTCAATCATCTCCAGATGAAGCAGCACTGTTGTGCCAATTATCTACAGCCTAATTAACCACAGAGGATCACTGTCTTTGCAACATTTTGTAAATGAAGTTTTACTTTTCATCTGGCAAAACCTCTTGGGGTTAACCAAATTTTCTTGCAGACCTCCTTGAGAGTGCATTTGGATGATCTGGTCCTTGTGTGTGCCACAGAGACAGGGAAGGGAGGGAGATAGGGATGCAAGTTCAGCAGTTTTGTTGCAGATCAAGTAGGAAGAGTCCACTGCACTCTGTGTTGTGTTAATCCACCACTTTCTGATAACATTCTGCTGAGATGATCCCAGTAAGTGCCTTTTGTCCCTGCCCAGCCCATGCCACCAGCAGCCTGCCAGGCCCAGCACTGCACCACTAATTGGTTTTCACCAAATCTCTAAGAGAAAAGC
>NW_008666357.1:0-10633 GCF_000695815.1 Acanthisitta chloris | reverse complement strand
ATTAAAAAAAAAAAATTGGTAAATAGGCCTGAGGAGTCACATGCTGCAGCTGTAATTTAGGAGAGGCTATTTTTACACTCTAATTTTAATGCAATTTAACATATTAAACTAAAAATGGTTCCTTTGAGATGCACTGCACCATTCCAGCTTCAGCAGCTTCTCAGTGTGGCTGATAATGCATTGAAGCTGTGTGCCAATATTGTATTATTTAAAGTCATTCTCATTTAGGTTTTGATCCATTTTATGTTCCCTGACACAGATTAAGTTATTAGAAAATTAATGAAAACTGTCTGCACGACAGCAGATTTTTTTTTTCTTTGGGCCTGCAAATCTCATTATCCACCCACAGAAGAGGAGGAAGAAGGAGGAGAAGGTCTGGGACTGGCAGACACTGCCCTACATTCCTCTCACAGGGAGAGAACCTGCTGTCAAACATGCAAATCATTTCCAAGGCAGCACTTCCCCAGGGATCGTGTTTACAACAGATAAAGTAGTAATTGGGAATGCAGCAACTTTTGTTTTGATATTAGCAGGAAACTAGGCAGCAGCAAAGCAAATCTCTGGTGAGGCTGCAGCAGGCAAAGTCAGGTCTGTGGCAATTCTCCCTGCCAATCAAAGGATTTCCTCTGGATTTCACAAGCTTTGAGAGCCAAGGTCCCCACGAGTGGATCACAGCTCCTCCCTCGAGACAGGCAAACCAATATCCTTTGGGTTTAGTGTGGGAAAGGCAAAGAACTGTGCCAAGGACAGACAGCACAGGCCTTTCCTGAAGGTACCTGTGTTAGCACATCCCTTTACTAAAGGTGTGAAAGAGATGCTTTAGCACAAAGAGAAGGAAAGTCTTTAGCTTTAGCAACGAAGAAACAGCAGCTTCACCTTGGGCCGTTCACCAGGGGGTTTAATTTGTTTTGTTTTATAGCAAGTGATGCAGAACTGTTTGGTGATTTAAGGCTGTTTGCTAAAATTTGGCAATCAAACCATTGTAACAATCTGATCTGAACAAGCGAATAAACAGCCCCAAACCTTTCACACATCCTGTACTATTTTTTTCCCCCATCTTCTCTTCAGCTCCTGCCTCTAACACTCTCCTTTTCTCCAGTGGCTGCACCAGAGCTCACAGCAGACAAGGACAGTTCAGCCCTTCATCCAGCTGCTTTCCTGAACTCCAGGGGCACTTCCAACTGCTCAGCCCCCTCCAACCCCAATTCTGTTTGCAATGGTAATGCCATTAAACACCTGTCAAGACAGATTTGAGGCACGACAGCAACTTTAGGTTCCAAAAAGTGGTTTTCATCCTTTCATGAAGAACTGGAGAATCCATAAGACAAAGATCTTCTTTGAAGTTCCTTTCAAAAGGCAGACACTGAGACAGGATATTCCTATTGCTGATAAGCACAAATTTATTGGTTCCCAGTGTCACTAAGAATGGCTCCAAGTTGGGAGGAGGCAGTGCTGGCTGCGTTATCTCTGTGGGCCAGGCTGACACAAAGAGCTGCCTGATAGCAACATTCACAGGTGAAAGGCATCTATTTAGGTCATCGATCCTCTTTGCCTTCAAGTGCTGAATTAATGCTGGGGAAATATTATTTATGTTTAGCTCTCTGGGGCTAAGCTAAGTCAGAATAGAACAAAAGGCATATTGGGTGTGTTTACTGAAATCCCTGTTACTAACAAGCAGCTCCTGTGTAATTTCACATAAGAGAAGAGGTATTTGCAGAATAATCATGTCTTAGAGAAATCTCGGAACGATAATCCACAGAAAACCTGCTCCTGAAATGTCTACAGCAGAGGACTGGCAGCACTCAGAGAGATTTCTTGATGGAGAGAAACTGGGAGCAACATCCAAACTCTCTGGAAGGGTTTTAGTGAGCCAGGGCAGCACTGGGGAGTCAGGGAGCAGAAGACAGAGAGAGTGTTCTGCAGTACCAGGCAAATTATACTCTGGGTCAGGGAGAGAGGCATAAATAGCAGCCTTTGTCTAGAGAATATAATACAATATATTTCAAAGCACTGTTGCAGGCCCTGTTGATGCATGTTATGGGGTGGTTTATGTCTTGATTACACACAGCTGAGTGTATGAATTCCATCTTTCATTCCCTTGTCAGCTGGATTTCTTCTGCAGCTAATTGGAAGGCAGCGCAGTGCCTGGGCTGGAGCACAGCTCCCAGGGCTGCCTCCACTGGAATCTGTCTTTGGGAGGTATAACAAGGGCATTTGGAAAAGATGCAGATAAATGGGAAGGGGAAGGGGGAGGAGAGGCCAAGGAGCAATGAGACAGCACAGGTTATTAAGCAGCAGAAGATGAGAGGAAGGAGGTGATGCTGCTCCAAATCTACACCTTTGCTCGTTAGTCATTGCTGGGCCCTGGAACACACAGCACTGGGCACTGCTCTTGCCTTGGCAGCACTGGGAGCCATTCACAGCCTCTAAGAAATTGATTCTGTTTGGATTCTCCTGTGGATTACAAGTTCAGGGCAGTGAGCACACAGCAGTGTGTGCTCCCTGCACAGCACAGACCAGCACAGCACACAGGGTTTCCTTCACTCTGAATAAGTGACTATTGCTTTGACTTGACAACATGTGCTTGCCATTTTCCCAACAGGGTCTATCCCAGGGAGCTGCCTCCTGAGCCTCCCCTCTGCACCCCACGTGGAATACACAATGCCACAAACGTTTCTCCAGTTTTCTTCCTTGAAATAAATGTAAACAGAAAGCCCTGGAATCCAAGCAAATACTTGTTGAAATCACCCCCTGTGTGGTTGGTTTCTGCTGTGCACAAATGAAGGCTGAGGAGTTTGCAGAGATCTGCTGCAAGAGTAATGGTGCAAGAGAGAAACCAAGTGAGAGCACAGCACACACGTTTGCAGGGTTTCATTAATTCAGCAGCTTCCCAGCTTATTCCAGTGTGGGAAAAGATGAACTTGTTTATAAACACAAGGATTTGCTGCTTAGTATTCTATGAAAATTTAGGACTGACCTAACAAGCACAGGGTTTGCCCAAACTGCTGCAGCATCAGAGTCATTCTCTGTATCCTGCAGCACTAATGAACGAGGGAGAACAACACAGGAGGAGCCAAGGCACAAATAATTCATTTCACAAAGTTCAGTCTAGACCAGCCCTGTCTAATGAGAGAGGCAAACCATGAAGGTGATCAAGAGCTCTAGAGGACCCACTGGAGAGAGACTGAAGGTTTCCTTGTTGGCTGAGCCCAAATCCATGGCAGACCCGATAGGGATGTGCCCAGTTTTGGGTTCCAAGAGGTAAATCTGCTAAGCTGAGGCTCAGTGGGATCTGAGTTCAATGCTGGTTTCATTACACGCCTAAGCAGATTGTGTGTTCTCTCATTAGCATCTCAGTTAGCACTGCAAGCATGGGAAGCAGACATGGGATTAGGGACAGCAAACACTGAGCATAAACTCTGAGTTTCTTACTGTCTCAGACACTACATTTAACCCATGTGCTGACAATGAGCAGCTCATGAGAAGGAGACACCACAAGCAGGACCATTTCTGGCTTTATTGACTCATCTAACCCAAAGGAAAGGGTGGCTGAGGTGCTTTAAACTGTGATTTGATGATGCCTTTAGACACAGGATAACCAATAACACAGCATGTTGGTGATTGCCACTGCAGCCCAGCCTGGCAAAGGTGTGTGTTGTGCACAGTCAGGTGCTGAGCTCGTGGCTGAACACCATACTGGAGGTTTTCTTCACTGTGCACCTAGGGCAAGTCCTTTCTGTGTCACTGCTTATGTTCAGCCAGCTGTGAAATGAGTGTTTGGTAGAACCTGAATTTACCTGAGAGGTATTGGCATTGTTTAAATGAGGATTACATGTCCCTCCACCAAGCAGTTTGTCTGTCACTTGGAAACAAACACAAAGCTAAACTCAGACTGTGAGTAACCATAGTGTGAACTAAATTAGTTCCACTCTTGTCTCGTTTGTCACTCATGAAAACCAAACCTTTTTGGATGCATCACATAGGGCAAATGAAGAACTGCTGAAATATGCACATATCCTGCTCTGACTGCTGAGCTGGAGGTAGGAACATGCAGGGAAGTCACTCAGCTCCCTCACTGCATGGGGTCTAACACTGCCCCTGGCAGATCTCTGTGTCCTAACCAGTCCCACAGCCCCCAAGGATGTGCAAGGATCTGTGCCTGAGCACCACTAACAGCTTCCCAACTTTCTGAGCTAAAGTCTGAAAGATCCTTGACATGACAAAAAGACTCTCAATAGTCACCTTGTCATCCTCTTCCCTTTATTACAGCAACTCACTCATGTTGTTCCCGAGGATCCGAGTGCCAGGTCAGCAGAAGAGGTCCCACAGCAGTAATAGCCATGAGAGATTTGCTGATCTCCAGCAGAAACACTTTAATGACAACCTGGAGGTCAAAATCTGTTTTCATAAACACAGGACATCACCTCAGCACTCTGTGCAGGGTCTGCTCCTGGAACAGACTAAATCTTTATTAACACCTGCCAGTGACAAATCTCTTTTACCTAAGAGCCACTCAAGAGCCAACAGCCTTGCACCAAGATAAATAAAACCCCAATCCTTTGATCAACACTGCTTGCTCTACACTTGGGAGTGAGTTCTGCCAGACATGCACTAAGGCAAAACAAACACCCTGCTTTTCAAACCTATTAAAAACCATCAAGATGCATCACCTGTGGCAGCTACACAGCAATAGATGTGACACAGAAAGGGCTGCAAAGGTGGCTGCAAACTGCCAAAAATCATAGAGCAGGACCCAGGCAGAAGTCATGGCTCTGTTAGCAGCAGCAGAATCAGAGCACTCAGCTGCCCTGGTCAAAATCCAACTCCTCACTCATACCTTGTGCTTCCTTCACAAACCAAACACATGAGCACCACAGACACACTTTGGCATCAGACCAGCTGGAGAATGTCTCCAGTGCTGTAGGTAAAGTACTTCAGTGCTTTTGGCTGAGTGAAAGGAGACAGAACAAGGACAAGGAATTGCAATAGAACCTCCTTCCCAGGACATACACCTCAGCACCTTATGATGCCCTTCTGAAACACATCACTATCCAGCCAAAGCAGTGCTGTATTGCTGCCTCTATGGCAGCAACAGAGGCTTGAGAAGAACTTCATTAATTGCTTTTATTAAACCACTGAGAGCATTTTCAATAGCCACAGAGAGGGTTTCTCCTCCTGTCCACAATGCCAGAGACACTTAAAATAGGAGTAAAGGGACAGCTTGGGCTTAAAACAAGCTCTGTGTTTGTTCCTAGGAAGGGAGGTTGTTTTATTCATATGGATTTTATTTCCACACCCTCATTCACCCTCTGCCTGCTGTCTCTTCTCAAACTCAGATGCAGCTCAATCTCACAGAGGCCAAGGAAGAGAAAATCTGCAGCCTAAACTAAGAGCTAGCAGATGAACAAAAGCACAGCTACAAATCCTGAAACAACATTTCCACCTGGAGGATTTTACACGTCAACCACATTTGGTTGAAAATATTGGCAGTTTGAAGCTCAGAGATACTCCTGGGAACTCCATGAGGTTGGCATGGTGTGGAACATGGCACATTGCAATGGTTAATGCAGGAGCTCACCAAGCTTGGGGAAATGAGAGAGATGGTGATGTTACTGCTGAGGTGTTCTGAAAGGTAACATCACACATGGAACTCCTTCACAGCAAAGGAAAAAAAGAAAGAGAGAAAGAAATGACAGTCCCTAGCCCAAACTGAAGGGCATCCAAGAATACACTTCAGCTTTGCTAAGCTAAAGTAATGACAGAACACCAGCAGCAAACTGCCCTCAGCTGTGGCAGATCTCATTGTCACAAACTGTGGTTTATAACTGCTGAGATATTTATTCCATGTGCACTTGACTCCCCTTTGTTAGTGATCCTTTTCTCTTACATCACCTTAGCAGAGACACAGCAGCAAGTGCCACATTCATGTGGCAAAGAACCTTTTCTCTCCTCCTCCCCCTCCAACATCACTGCAGAAAAGAATAATCAACTGTGGAAAGATCTGAATAGCTCAATGGCAATAAATTAGACTATTGCAGCCTCTTTATGGGTTTCAGACATTGCTTCCCAGCTGATACATGAATTTTAAGCAGCCTGCTGGGCCAGGCAGCTCTTGAGGAGCTCTCCAAGCCATTACCATGCATCATCATCAGTTGGGCTGTAATTGTGAGCCTTCACCATGGAGAAATAGAGCTTCCCTGTAGGACACCAGGGGCCAGAGCAGCACCAGCTTACTCCACCTGCAGTGGAGTGTTTGGCTCTTCCCAATTTTCAGGTGTCTTTTCAGGTGGAACATCTCTTACCCAAGTACCTAGGTGAAGATCAGCCTCCCCTAAAGTCACCAGATGCCAACTGGGAGTACAGGATCCCCTTTTTCTTATCCCTATGTGTTTCAGTTGGAGCTGAGCCAAAATCATTGCTTCCTTTTCTGCTTCCCTTCTGCATGATGTGACAGAGAGACCCATAGGGCAGCCAACTGTGCCCTGTGTGCCAGCCAGTGTTCAGGCTGGGCACAGGACACATCACCCTGTGACAGGACAGCTTAAAAACCCACCAGAGCAACAAGCAGCAGCAAGGACACACAGCTGCTAGTTTCCAGAGGTGCTGTGCACTGGAAAAATGAAGTGTCACTCCCCCAGAATAACACAAATAACTCGTGGATTAATGAAGCTCCTTCCTGCCCACCCAGTATGAAAAATAGCTTCAGCCCCTGGAAAACATTCTATCCCTCTAATAAAGCATCTTAAATATAGATCTCCTAAAGGGTTTAAAACAAACCAACCCCAAACCTCCTTTGTGGGAGACATTCTGTGGATTTTATTGTTCATACTAACAAAGCAAACAGGGAGTGAAAATATGACCCAAACCCAGTCCCAGTAGCAGCAGGTTTTTCTCCTTTCCCAAGTGAAGCTGCTTTTGAGGCTAGGTGGGATCATTTCCAGTCTAGGATGGTGGAATATCTCAGGTTCTGGGGCTAGGCGGGATCATTTCCAGGCTAGGATGGTGGGATATCTCAGGGTTTGGGGCTAGGTGGGATCGTTTCCAGGCAGGGATGGTGGAATATCTCAGGTTCTGGGGCTAGGCGGGATCATTTCCAGGCTGGGATGGTGGAATATCTCAGGTTTTGAGGATAGGTGGGATCATTTCCAGGCTGGGATGGTGGAATATCTCAGGGTTTGGGGCTAGGTGGGATCATTTCCAGTCTAGGATGGTGGAGTATCTCAGGTTTTGGGGCTAGGTGGGATCATTTCCAGGCTGGGATGGTGGAATATCTCAGGTGCTGCTGGTGCAGCAGGTGCTGAACATCTGAACCAAGCAGGACCATGGAGGGTTATTATTGGTTTCCATCATGACAGGCATATCTTTCTCCCTACAGGACTGAGGAGACATAACTACAACTGACATTCTGAATGCACAGAAATCTCTTGGGAGCAATCCTGCCAGGCTGTAATGGTTGGGATTTCATCCATGGGGGCTGTGGGCTGGCTAAGCACCACAGCAGCAGCAGCAGCACAAAACATTTATTCACATTTTAGATTTACAGGAGGTAAATCTAAGAGAAGCAGCAAATAGCCCCTACACTGCATTTCCAGACAGTGATGTCTGGGCAGCAGAAAGGTGCTCCACCTTTCACCATCACTGCCCTTCACTCATCCAGGAGATGCTGGAGAACCTTTACAGAGCATCTCAGCAACAACACCTTCAGAGAAAAAAAATCGAGGCAGAGCAGTGAGTTTTTTGTTCCTCTCCCCCTTTCACTAACATTTCTCTGCCCTTTGGAAAAATAGGAGCTCTCCTGAGTTCCTTCACAGCTTCAAGGGGTACAAGTGCTAAAGAGCACAGCTATATTTCAAGCACAGCAGCTCCTGACTGCTGGAAATGGTGAAATCAGCTGAAAATGCCACTTGGTGACAGACACAACCTCACATCAGAGCCACAGGTGACAGCTGGGAACACTGTGGGCACCACTCAACCTTCTACTGGTCTTCTCCCCTCCTACAGTGAGATCCATCACTGACATTTGCCACTTTTCCTGCACTTAATGTATTCATCCCCAAAAACCTGGTGACTAGGAGCAGCAAAGTGGAGCAAAGCACTAAATGCTATTGGAAACTGAAAGGCCTTAAATTATTCACAGAATTCAAACAGTTTTTGAAGCACACCGTGGTGTTCTGATGGCCATGTAATTCAGTCTGACATCACAAGCCACAGCACTGCAATGCTAATTTGGGAGATGATTACAGCTCTAAGAGGTTGATGCAGTCTCCATTTACATCTCTCTGTCTTCCCAAACTGCTCAATCCTGGGCACAATGGAGCATCAGCCCACCCAGATGGGGCTGAGAGCTTCACTAACCGAGGATGAGGACTCCCTAGGACTCCCTGGGGGTTAGTGCCACTGCAAACATTTTAATTTGCACATGCAACTTAGGGAAATCTCCTGTGTGCTGCAAAACCCTGTGGTGCCATTTGAAGGGGGAAAAAAAAAAAATTCGTATATTATGTGAGAGTCAGAATTGATATCCACAACCATGTGTTCTCCCTTCACACAGGGAGAACTTCTCATGGTAAACCTCAAGACCTCTCTGAGGGCATTGATAAAGTTAGGTCGGTGAAAAGCTACAGCCCAAGCTCTGTGCAAACCAGGGAGTTTCTCCACCTACTCTGGCCTCTTCTCCCTCCTCCACAGAGGGAGAGGCAGAAAGAAGATTTGCCTGGGGAAGTGGCAAGAAGATAGAAATATTCCTCTTCTATTTCTTTAGGGCATCAAATAAAGTTATACTTAAGAAACTGAACACATCACTGTCCATTCCAAGACCTCAACAAAGATGTGAAAGACACTCAGAATTAGCCTTCAGGGCCTCTTAGACTAGGGCACATCAGTGGGAATTTTGTTACTCATATCACCAGTCCTCTGACACCTCTCACATGGGTCATCCTGATTTTATTCTGCTCTTCCAACCTCTAATTCCACAGGAAGGAAGCAAGGAGAGGTTGGCACATCATTTGTTATGTTACAGCTCTCAAGCTTGAGCTGTTAAGTCATGTTTAGCATGGCTCAAACCAGAAAACACTCCACAACCCTCATGAAGAATTAAGGAACAAGAGCTTCGAGGATTGGAGCAGTTATGGAGCTCTGCATAAAGCAGGTAGCACATTACTGACTCTGAGAATCCATCAAAACAGAGCAGGAATATTTAAATTGTAGTCTAAATTAGCTCTGTAACAATCTTCACAGAAATAGGCAAGTCAAGTGGCAAAGTTATCTTTGGGAAAATCTATTAGCCGTAATGGAATGATAATCCTCTTGGATTCATTGATGCTGACAGATTAAATACTCCAAATTCATCTTTTATTTTGTTAGCTCATTTGACACAAAATAAGTCCTACATTTTTAATATCGTGGTGGGAGTAGAAGGAGTTTTGCTGTTCCTGTGGCAAACTGGGTAATTAATGGAATGCCTTTGGGAATTCAGTAGAACAGTGGAACCAGATGAAGAGAAGGGGAAAGACTCACTTGGGAGCTGAATTTGAGTTTCTGAACTTGCTCTCTATTTAGGAAAAGCCTAAAAATCTAGACTGGTAACAAGGAAGAATGTGGGAATAAACATGTTTATTATAAATAATATATACCAGGCCTGGCATCAGATGCTATTCCTACCTTAGCATGGGTCCCCAAACCCCAACCAAAATAGAATGGGAGCAGCAGGCAGAAAAGGGAGACAAAGCTCCAGCATCTCACCTCGTGTTTCTCCATCTGAAGATGCAGCAAATCACTCAGGTTTGAGCCATGGATTCTATCAGTTTCTGTAGCTTATGAAGGCAAATAAGAAGTTTTGCACTGCTCTATTTATCCCTGGTGTACTTGTCAAGTACTTTATCCAAGGGAAATTCCTGATTCCTATGAACCATACAAGGAGGCTCAAAGTCTTCAGAATGCACAATTATCCAGGAAAAAAAGCTAAGCACCAGATTTATGACATTATTTTAACAGATCTATGTCTTTTCAAAATGCCTTTGCTCCCAGACCTCCATGATGAGAATCACAACATGCACAACTTTCCCTGGAAGGCCTTGGATAGGACACTGAAGAGGAGTGATAAATTAATACATGCACCACCCAGTGTCTCCCAGTGCAGCCAGTACAGCCCCTAGTGATCCCTGGAGCTCCTTCCCAACACTCCTTGTTCATTCCCAACTGTCCATGTTCTTTACAGCCAAGTTAAGAGACACAGAAGTTCCAACTGGAAAGTGGCATTATGCATGGCAGCAGCAGTAAATTCCTTACAATACATCATCAGCAGCAAATACCACCTGAATGGGAAGCTGAAATGAATATTTCAAAGGGTAACAGCTTCTGGCCTAGAACACAGCTAACCTGCAGCATCTGTCACCATAAAAGTCACAGGCACATCTGCTGAACTGCAAGTCAGATATGGATTTATATCAAAGGCTGAATTTAATTAATAGAACTTAGTTGTTTCCCTGAAATGCAATTTCCCATAAGGAATGGTGGAAGTACAGGAAAGATTTTGGGAAGAACTGTCCACGATTTGTAAGAAATCTCCATGTCTGCTCTGTTTATGTTCCATGTCTGCAGGGTTTGGGCAATTCATAGAATCAACCAGGTTGGA
>NW_008666356.1:67531-71097 GCF_000695815.1 Acanthisitta chloris | reverse complement strand
ATATCCAATGCAAGTGAATCAAGACTGGGGAGAAAGAGTCAAGTTTTATAATTGGTTAATATTTCTTTTGCAAGCTTCTCATGTGGGCAAGCCATCACTGGACTGCAAGAGGCTAAGATCACATCTCTAGATATTTCAGCTAGGAGCCTCACTGCTCTGACCAGTAACTGGATATGAGTCATGCCACTGAAATCCACCTACTGATGCAACTTTGTCTGAAGTTCAAGGTTCATCAGTTCTGGATTCAGTAAATTATTGCTCATCAGTTAGGATGGTAAACATAGCATTGCAGACAAATAACAGGATAATTACGCAGGGAGTTTCTTATACTGTATAACTTAGGAGCTAATTTAGGTACCCAAGTCACTTATAGAGTCTGCAAAGAAACACTGATTCCCTCAAGGGAGAATTCAAAGCTTCAAAATTAAACATCTAGGAGTTCAAAATAGCAGATGTGAATATAGCAACTATGCTCCGTGGTTTGTAATTTCCCTTGTACTGTAACTGGTCATGACATTTCTTACAACCTCCTTGTATAAAGCTGTTGTTTGACCTTGCAGAAGGCTGACAGACCTCTATTGCACCCCACAGTATGGAAGGTTGCTTGTGCCTGGCTCCCCTAGGTCATCCTTTGGTAGCAGGGGAACTCTGCTATGGCATGTAATAGGGTATTTCTGAAATACAGCAGCACATTTGATCCTGGATGTTCCAAACTGAAGATACGGTACTGGCTTTATATCAAATGTGTCTGTCAGCAAGTGCTTGAATTGTCACATACTCCTGAGGTGCCTGGTGCATTATAAATACACTTTCTTCTTCCAGGCTCTGGTTTATGAGTATTGTGGCAAAGTGTATATTAAACGTTACTCACCCACAATATTATCCTATGAGTTTACACTAAAGCAAGGAGAATTAAAAAACATTCAGCAATGTTAATCCCTGTATTGTACTCAGTTCTGGAAAGGCCTGATCAGCTCAATCCTTTTCTGACAGATGCCAATGACAGAATTTTCAGTTAAGTGCAATGTGGTGAGACAGGAGGCTTTCTATGATATAAACAGTCTTCACAAATTCATGTTAAATGTAGAACCATACAGATGGAAAGGACCTTAAAATGTCACCCAGAGAAGACCAGACAGCCTGATGGACATTTCTCTCACCTCTTCTTTAAGAACCCCACAGAAGGACCTTCCCCAAGTGGGCTAGTCCCTGTCTTTACTGCCCTTAACTGAGTCAATGTGCTTCCTAATGTCTTGCCAGAATCTTTTTTTGCTGCAAATAAAGCAAGGTGGTTTCTGTATTATTCATCAGGGATGCAGAAAACGTAAGGCTTCCTTCTTTGCAGCAGCCTTTTCTATATTTGAAAACCATTATGTCTCTGCTTCATTTTGTCTTCCATAGATTGCACAGTACCAATTAGTTCAATCTTTCATTGTAGGTCATGTTTTCTAGTTCTCTGATCATTCTGACACTGAATAATAAGAGCTTTGTGAAAGGAAAAAAATAGGATTCAGAATTATTGTACTTATTATTTTAATTAATTATTCAATCACAATGCATTTTATTTGGGATATTGCTAATCTAACTTTACCTTTGATTCTTAATAATGTGTACACAGTTACGTCCCTATGGTTCGTGCTTCTGTGTTATGTTGGCTCACAGCCTTTGTGAGTGGCATTTCAGGAAAAAACAAAGGTCTACAAACCAACCAGACATGCTCTCAGGGCTAAGGAATATAGACATCCCCTCTTTCTAGCTATATGGTAGCTGGGGCTTCTGCAGCTTCTGCTGCACATAACCCAGTTACCCCTCTGGTCCCTGCTTATTCCTGCAGACCCATGGGTGACCACGGACTCAATGACAGTAGCATAATGGATGGGAGGGCTGAATTCAGATTGCACAGGTGACCTTAGTGTCAGCCTTCCCTGCCTGATGAGGCTGCCATCCAAACACCCTTCCTCTGAACAGAGGTTGGAGGAGGGGCTTTCCATGACATGAAGGTCCAGGTTGAACAACACTTGTGAAGTGTTTCTATACACCTGTTTCTGTACACATATTTTTGATATAGCAGAAGTTTTCCTTGAACAGAGGCTTAAGTGACAGTCTTGCATAGTTTGTCCCATGAAGACACAAGGACAGTCCCAAGGGGCTGTTGCCAGAAAGAAGTTTCTGATCTTGACTCTTCTAGTTGAGTAGCATCTGGCAATAAAGCTACTGAAGTTCCTTATAATACCCAAATATCTTTATTATATATGATCCATACATAAAGACTTAGCACAATACTTCCATAGATATGTTGCTGGGAAAATACTCTCTGCAATGAATGCAAGAAGCTTTGCAGCATGTCTAACAAAGCAGATAGCTGTAAGTAAAGGAAATTGTGATTCCTATTACCCCAAGTGCTATATAGAGAGAATCAAAGCGTTAATCCAATGGTAAAATGAAAACTTCATGCAATCTGTTCCCTTAAGAGGTACTTTCTTCATTTTCACTCAAAATCTGTTTAAAAAAAAAAGGAGGATAAAAGCTGCTAGGAAGCTGTGCAATTTAGGGAGAAAGGAGAGGAACAAAACCAGAGGAGACGAGAGGAGGAACAATAGAAACTCACTCAGAAGAAGGAGAGCAAAGAATACCCACTAAAAATGAGAGAAAGGCTGGCATCAAAAGAGGCTTTCAGCCTCAGAAAGCAGCCAGCAGCCAGGCACTGCATGTGATATCACCAACAAATCCCTTCTGCAGAGAGACATACTCTTGCAGGACATGCTACTGGTATAGGGGTTAGGAGAGAAAGTGTGATTTTTACAGACTGAACTTCAGAGGGATTCTTTGAGCACCAGGATTCAAGCTGTTTTCCAGTTACTGAATAAAGCTCAGTGGCCTGTTTTGCCTTATGGGTTCCTCTTTTTAGATTGACCTGTTATTTGTGGACTCCTGCTTCAGTGAGCTATAATAATTAAAAAAGATTGAGCTTTTAATTAAAGGTACAATGAATTTTGATTTTGCTCACAGAGAAAAATGTTCCCTGTGGAAAGTTGATATTTTTATACAAGAATAGAATGTCTCTGCTGGAACTCCCTTTTGAGGGAGACAGAACAAAAGAAATGGGATATGATCAGAATTTTATGGATTACTCTTCCCTTATTTTCCCTGTAAAATAAATTATGCATTAATATCTTTGAGTTCTCTGGGTCATCTAACTTCTAATATCCCCCAAAGGATGCTCAACATCCTAATGCACCCAAAAGGGATGTCACCTCTGTGAATCGCTGTCCCCAGAATCAATTATTCTTAATCAGTCTGGCATGTGCTTTCTCTTGCTGTGTTGGTCTTGTCCCTGCACAGGTTCCCTGTAAAATAAATTATGCATTAATATCTTTGAGTTCTCTGGGTCATCTAACTTCTAATATCCCCCAAAGGATGCTCAACATCCTAATGCACCCAAAAGGGATGTCACCTCTGTGAATCGCTGTCCCCAGAATCAATTATTCTTAATCAGTCTGGCATGTGCTTTCTCTTGCTGTGTTGGTCTTGTCCCTGCACAGGCACTGTTCAGAGGACATTTCCCC
>NW_008666356.1:48826-67513 GCF_000695815.1 Acanthisitta chloris | reverse complement strand
AAGAGTGTGCATTTGGCTTTGCTCTTGCAGTAGTCTGGGGACCCAGCTCCCAGTGTCTGCAGGAAGGGAGCAGGGCAGCACACAGCAAGGGCCACACATACCCAGCCCAACATGCCTCCCTGCAACCCCTGTGAGGTTCCACCCCAGCACATCTGCTCTCTGCTGCTGATCCATCTGAGAGCAAAAACATAGAAAAAGCATATGGAGGAGGATATTTCATTTCCCTGGAGCCATTCATGCACCATTTCTAAGCTCAGTTCTTCAGGGCCATTCACAAGGCTGTCGCCAGCTTGGTATATTGTAATGTTAAAAAAGCCAAAGAGCTGTATGAACCACAGAAGGAATAAAACCAATTGTCAAAGACAGGTTGGATGGGGCTTTGAGCAACTTGGTCTAGTGGAAGGTGTCCCTGCCCATGGCAGGGGGGTTGGAACTAGGTGATCTTTAAGGTGCCTTCTTATCCGAACCGTTCTACAACAGTATGATTTCCAGTGCATTTGTTCCTGTTGCTTGACATCTTTTTAAACTGAACTACAAGACAGTCATTCCCCTTCAGCTATTAGTTGCTCCTTTAGTTATAACTAGCAACAGTTGTTATAAAATAAGCCCCATTCTCTCCCCCACAGCCAATTTGGTTACCACACATGGGGAGGTGCTGTGCACAGTCTCAGAGCTAGATCTATGAACATTGAAAGTAGGTTGTGAAACAGCATGATTGCTTGAGCCTGGTCCCATATCTCTGCCAGTGGCTATTTTATGGAAATGGGAGATATGAATTTATTTTGGAAGCCACCGCACCTCTCTCAGATTTGACTGTTTGAAAATCATGAAAAGTGGGATGGCAAAGCAAACAGATGTGCAGACACCAGCATGTTTTCATAAGAAACCAAGCTAGGAAATGTGCTTAAAGCGTCTTAAGGTATTGCATTGACCTTGAACTCTTTCACATCATTAATTTTATGATTTTATCAGCACATTTTCCAATTAAAAAAATAATTCTCTTCCCCCTTCCTGTGTAGAAAAGTCTGTCCCTCCCTCTCCCACCCCTTGCCAATCTCCCCCTTTCTTTCAACTCTCATAATCCTTGGTGTGATAATGGGTAAGGAAACGTTTTCAGACAAAAGTCTGGTATTTTAATTTTGATAACCTTCCTGAGCAGTGAGGTTTGTGTGGGATGGAGATTAATGAAAGCCAGGCACAACGTGCCCTTGTCACCAGGTAGAGTAAGAAGCAGATAACCCTCAGGGAAGCAAATGGTTCAAAAGAGGAGTAAGTAATAACATATTTTAATTTTCCACGCATCCCTGCCCACTCTGAGAACCCAAACTGTAAGTGAAGAGATTACAGAAAAGACTCAGCAGCTTTAGTCTTTGGACAGGCTGAGGAGAGAGGGCCTGGAGGGCCCTGCCAACTGCAGTAATTGGGCTGACTCTGTGCTGCTGTAGCAAGTGGATGTTTTTTTCTGCACATTTTTATCACCTATCCTAAGGAGTCACAGTCCCATAATCCCAAAACCTATGTGGTGCCAACTGTTGTGGCTATCTGAGGCAGAGGAGGAAGGAGAGATGACAGCAGGGCAGAGCCCTGGGCAGCCCTTGCAGGGCTAGCATAGTACCGTGAGTTATGAATCAGGGCCCAGAAACTGCCCAGCCAGGGCTGCAGGTGCTTTGCCACAGCTGGGCAGCTCACCTGCCTGGCAGAAGGAGATCCCCTGCTCCTTAGGGACCCCTTCATTTGCCATGTAGCATTCAGCTGGCAGGGATTGCCTCAAGCTTGGAAAGTTGCTGAGGAACCTACTCATTTTCCTCTCAGCCCCAGGGCCCATCAGGAAGCACCAAACCCATGCCACAGTCAGGCCCTTCAGACAGAAGCTTCTCCTGAAGACTTGCACAGCCTTCCTTAAGGCATGGAAGTAGCTCCCTGCTGTTATTGAGCACTGCATTTCACAGTAAAACTTACCCCGGGAATTCATCTCTGGCAAAGCACCTCCTTAGTTTGTTTCTCCAAACAGGGCACGGGAAGCGTAGAAAGGACTGGTCCTGCTTGATGAGGATAGAGCTTGAGACACGTGTGTCTTCAGGGCAGCTGCAAACATAGCTGCCCCAGTCCCTTATTTCCTCCCTCTCAGCCTTTCGGCACCTCACAGGTGGCCACCACCAAGAAATTGTGTAGATATGGCCAAAGAGATGAAAATTTAGCTCCTTCCTTGTGTTTTAACCACAAAGCCTTTTTCTCAATAGCTGTCCTTTCTCCTATATTGTGATCAGATTTGGATAGACCTATAATATATTTTATTACTTGGATTATTTTTTAACTCTTTGAGTATAGTTGTTGGCCTTTGCTAATCTCTCATTGCCTCACTCGAATTGTATTAGAATGAAAAATTACTGAAGGAGTCATGAACAAGTAGCTCACTCCTTGGCTTTTCATCTCATGAAATAAGTTCTAAACATTGTTTCTGAAGTGTTTCTTGAGTGATAACAATGCTCTGTCAAATGGTTTGAGAACCTATTCCCAATATTTTGTGAATGAGCATGCAGCTCAAGAGAACAGCTAGAATGAAGGGGTGCAGGGTGTAAAGCTGCCTGGAAGCATAGAACAGACAGGGTGAAAGTTTGAAAACATGCAACTGCAGCACATACATACTACATACCAAAAAATGCAATAAAAAGGCAAGATGATGGCTTTGCATGAGACAACTTGAAACTGTTACTCATCATGATGCCTTCCTGTCATTCTTTGCATGAGGAAGCTTCAAGAAGTGAAAGCAGAAGTGAAAACAACATGGGTAGACTGCAGGCCCCTATTCACCCCATTGCAGATGGTGGACCTGGGCTCCAGAGAGAAGGGACAGCATTTAGGCAGTGACAGGGACCACCTGACATACAGCACTGGATAAGAGTAAGAATTATTGAGTAGGTCAGAAAATTTGGGGGATCAATCCCTCTTTAATTATGAGATCAGGTATGAGCTTTTCTGTTTCCATAAAGTCCAGACAGCAGCTGACTTGTCAGCCTTGTCATTTTGTTGTTGCCTTCTCTACGGCCCAGACCTGTGCAACTAACTCTTAAGCGTTTGGTAACAGTTATCCCCAGGACTGCTCACCTTCCCAGATGGGTGGCAGGTCAGGTCTGTGCTTGAGTCTCAGCTCCCTGCCTGCAGTCTCTCTCTGGCTCCAGCTCAGGCAAGTCTGGACGTCTTGTGTTGTATTTTTTCACTTGTAAGGTTAGACATGCATCAACCCCTCCTTTACCTGTCTATTTGCTGCTCTGTTGACCTTGTTTGTTAAGTTTGCTAAAACCCTGTGTGGGCTTGAGCATTAAGAGTCTAACCAGAAAGCTCAAGCAACTGCTTGTTTACTCCCATGCACATAAATAATCATAACAGACAAAAATTATTCAACTCATTTCACGTTCTAATAAACAAAAGCAACACCTATGCCACTGACCCACATTATATTTGTGCTATTTTGCCACAAGCTTTTTTCAGCATCAGAGATTCAGTGGCAGAACAGACACTTGATGGTAAGACTGCATCTCATTTTGGAAATGTTTCCAGGTTCTGGGCTCCCCTTGGACATCTTGAAACTCCCCTTTATATCTCAAATATGACATACCATCAAAGAATTTGTCTCACAGCAGCAGATGTTTTCCTGACTGCATGTTTTTGATAGAAGCTTCTGCTCTGCTCATCTGTAATCTTTTGGTTGCAGCCATGCTTGGGGATTCATCTGTTTTGTAGCAACATAGGGGTTTGTAAAAGATCTTGTGCACAGGTGCCAAAAAATGTATGCCCTGACTACTGGCTACCATGTTAATTACTGCATAAACCAATCAGTCTCATCTTAAGTATAGTAAATGTCGTCCACTCTTCCTTTCAAAGCTTGTTCTCCAGCTTAACTTTTATCAGGAGTAGAAATCCTTTTTTTTCTGTTTTGCAGCCTAACTTTATTCATAGGCAGGGTGTGCCTGTTGGTTTTTGCCAGCTTCATCCATTGCCTTTCACAGTTTTTCTGCTTCCTTGGTGCTTTATAACAGGATGTATTGACAGAGGGCAATTCTATCTTGCTCCTGCTTTGTTTTGCTTCCCTTTCCTGCTCCTCTTTCTCCTCCTCTTAGAATGTCTGCATCCAACATCTGCTGCTCCTACTTCCAAACTTTCACCTTTGATCAGTGAAGAAGGGTGCCTTCATCAGCCGCTGAGGGTACAAGAATATGTGTCTCTCCTCAAATCATTGCCTGAAAGAAAACTGATGACAAAAAACAGCTTAAGAAAGCCTGCACTATTTGTCTTGCAGGTCATGGAATCATTGGGTGCAACCAGTTGGTGGCAGGTTCAGATGGACAAAGGAGAGCCTTGCTGTGCCTGCTGCCTGGCATGGTGCTCAGTCAAAGGGCCCAAGGCAGCTATGTATGTAAGTATCTGAAGGGGCGTTGCCAAGAAGATCCAGTCTCTTCTCAGTGGTGCCAAGCAGGAAGATAAGAGACAGTGGGCAGAGATATGCACAGGAAGTTTCACCTGAACATGAGGAAGAACTTCTTTACAGTGCAGGTGACTGTGCACTGGAACAGATTGTTCAGAGAGGTTATGGATTCTCCCTCACTGGAGATATTCAAGAATTGTCTGGATGCAATCCTGAGCCATGTGCTCTAGGACTACCCTGATTAAGCAGGGAGGTTGCATCAGATGACCCACTGTGGTCCCTTCCAACCCGTCTGATTCTGTGATTCTGTGATTGTGCTGCATGCTGACATGGACTGCAAAAGCAAATCCACAAAATACAAACACACCTATTTATTTTTTCCTGCAGAAGTCCTCGAGCTGAAACTTGCAGGAGGCAGACGACAACGTCCTGGGCCAGCTCTGGTGCTCAGTGTTGCTGCTGCCAGGGCTGTGTGTCTGCTGGGACATGGGGCAGATGCTGGGGCCACTGCTGGCCCTGCTGCAGCATCTCCACCTGCCGACCCTTCGTGGCAGCTCCCAACCACGGGGCCCATTCCCGGCTGGCAGCTCTCAGTGTCAGACCTGCAATAGGATGGTCACACTCCAGGTTGGGGACAGCATGTCCCAGTGCGGCCTCTGCCAAGACCTCTTCTCTTGGGGGCGGTGAGGGTTTGTCAGTGTGTCCTCCTTTCATGGGTTGTGTTGGCACATCTTTTTCATTTTTAACTCACATGTTCATTTTGTGTTTCCTTGGGGAGAAAGGTGAAGATCTGATCCCAGTTTGAACACTGTCCCTAAGCAAGGCCACTCTGCATTCCTGGAGAAGGACCTCCACTTTATTGGTTCCTGTCCATGTGTCCCAGTCCGATAAGACTTGGGAGTGTTCAATTGATTCCTTCAATGTGAATTAAGACACAAATGAGGTCAAAATTAGAGAGTGAGGCTTTATTATCTTGGTGGCTAGAGGATTTTGGTGGTAGACAATGGTGCCTTGTTATCTTGGCAGCTAGAGAGGATCTTGGTTGTTATCTCATCAACCTGAGGATTTCCGTGGCTGGAGACATCCTGTGACTCAGAAAGCTTTGAGGCAAACAGTCCAGGGGTTGCCATTTTCAGTTCTCTACACCATGCAGCTCCTGTTCACGGAAAGGCTTGTACATGGTACCAGATCTGAGGGGTGAATTTCTGAGGGGTTCCATAATGTGGTATTATACCCCCACTCTCTTGGCACACTAAGGTGCTCCTAAAGTTTGAAGAATTACGGTAGTGATTCCAAAACCTGTGATCATGGATCAGTGGTCCAAGGATATCTGTGGACCCATGGAAGGTAACTAATGGCCAGTGGCCTTAGATTTAATCCATCCACAGAGGCACTGGAAAATACATAGGGCTCCCCAAACAGGAAATTATTGTAAGGTGATCCCTCTCTCTAAGGTTTAACCCATACTGGAGGTTGCTGCCTCTATTTAATTTTCAGTCAAATATCTACACTGGTCTGGAAACAGTTTGTCATATGAATATATATTTCTTCCTTCTGGGTGGAATTCAGAAAGTATTTGCTTATATGTACAACTGCCTCTCTGGAATGGTAAAATCAATGGTGAGTATAACTGCCCTATCATTGCATGTGCTGGCCAAAAGTCAGTACTACTCCTATAGGAAAATATGTTAGGAATTGTAAGTACTTTTTTGAGCTCGACTGCATCTTTAAGCCCTGGACTCTCAAAATCTTGCTCTGTTTGTGTTATGCACTGTGAGTTGCCTGATTGAAGTGCGGTAGGACTATTTGTGCTGCAGGACACTGAGCAGGCAGGGAAGACTTTTGAGGGACTGGGGGCTCACACAGTAAGCAATAGGCTATAACTATGCTCCCTCAAGGGCAGACAAGGGAAAAACTAATAACTTGGCCTCTGCGATAAGGATCTGTTTGTCTAAGAATGTGCCTCTATGGTCTTCCGGCTGACAGATTTTCTCTGCTCAGACTCCAGGAGAGCTGAAGGGCAGCTACCTCTCAGGATCTGGGTAAATGCATTAGCATAGTATTTACCACAATGAATACAAGCTACCATTCAGCTATTTTATGCCTTTAATATGCTGTCTGGATTGGCTGTCCTAAGAACAGGAGAAAGGCCATAGAAGGTCAGACCAGAGCTTTATCTAGTCCAGCATCCTGGCTCTGCTCTTGTCTAACAGACAATTCACAGAGAAAGTGTGTAAGGGAAAGGGCCAATATGAAATGACTCACATCTGACAGTGAACATCTGACAATGTTCAGGCACTTTCTGGCAAGGGATTTACATCCGAACTGTCATATTTAATAATAGCTGAATGTGAATGAATGAGCCTAAATATTTTTGAACAAATATATACCATCGAGTTCAACATCCTGTGGCAGAGTGTAGTACAATTTTTCCTAGAGTCACATATCATCCTTTCACAGCTATTCTCTTATTCCAGAAAGCTAATAATATCTTGCTGCTTCCTCCTTGAAGCCCACTGAGCTAGCTTACATGAGACAAGAGGTAAATTTTGTCTGTCTTCCTTTTTACAAAGCATTTGCCTCTGTGGCTACAACCTGTCTTGCCTCTCATCTGCCCTATGACTTCACTGCATTGATGTCCCACTCAATCCATATGCCTCTGTGCAGTTGCCTGGAGTAGGTAAACACCTTTGTTTTGGCAGTTGTGGCATGTGACAACATCAGATGACATTTGAGCCATTCTCTGGGAATAGAAGGAGTTATTCTTTTAATGCTGCCAGTTTTTGTGCATGTGACTGAATATCCTCATATTCTTTCTTCCCTTTCTTAAGTGACAAAGTCTGCTGGCCCTTAGAAGGAACACACCCACCACATGTGTGCAGCACTCATGACAAATCTCCAGTCAGAGGCAGCTTGTGGTTTTCCTTTATGGCTGTCACTGGTCACATGGAGTTTCCCTGCAAGTCTCGTGGAGCTGATTAGGCTGTAGTGGAAGAAATCAACTTTGACAGAAGTCTAAAACCAGCAAGGCACAGAAAAGGACCCTCATCTCTGCCCAGCTGTTTAAAGAGCCTTGAAAGACAGGTCAATTTGCAACATAACATTTCTGAGTCATTTTCTTGCCCTTTATTTCAGCAGATTTCACAGTTCCTCACCTTGATGCAGGCAAACTCTGAAGAAAGCTGCCATTTTTGGGCAATATAAAGGGTGTTTATTTGTCACCATGACAAATGCACATCAGCAACCTCATTACTAGAAAAGCAAAAGGTGGACCTGGCAGTCATGGGGTATTCATGTTATATATAATTCTCTTATTACTGTAGGCCTTCAAATACTTCACTATGACAAGATCAGAGCCCATGTCATCCTTTTTATTTAAATTTAATTTACACAAAATAATGTTCTTCTTGCTCTGTTTCTTTCAATTCCCTCTCTTTTCCTCCCCTGTTCATTTTTCTTTATAGTTTCAAGTTAGTCCCTTTACCAATGTCACCCTCTTCCATAGTCCCACATTTCAGCTTTGGAAAACACAGGATAAAGCCAGATATTTATTCTGCATGTCATTTGAAGCTCTTTGTTTCAATTAAAACCAGGACTTTGCAAATTGAGTTGCACTGCCATTCAGTAGACATCATTCATGGCTTTCACAGAGATGGACAAAAGTTGTTTATCTGTGACTTTTTTTTCTGCCTAGCACCACTGTTACCTCACCTGGCATTGTACCCTTCTAGAACAAGTGTGCATCACAGAATACTTTGCTTTTTACCGTTTTTTACCCTTCATAGACTCCACTGCCCTTTCTTCAGCTAGCTCACAGTGGCTTTGGAGGCAAATTTGTAACTCCAGTGGGTGGGACTGTGGCATGTGGATTAGCTCCTGTAGGCCTAATCTGGGTTGGGGACAGTAAATGTAGGGTGGGACATGGAACACTTCACAAATCACACATACTTTAGTCAGTAGCTGGGACCAGATGAAGCTGCCCTGATCCAGGCCAGCTGAGAAGCTGCCTCCTTTGACTTTGAATTGTTGCCTAACCATTACTGCAGTCAAATAGCTTTATCAAAACCCCAAATTTTCTAACTCTTCTTTGTGTTCTTCCTTCCCATTCAATAGCTGCTTCCCCCTGCTTAGGGAGCAATGCCTGCTCCCAAACATCCAACAAGTGCCCTCAGGAAAATAAGACACAGTAAAATCTTCAGTAGACTGGCCACCCTGACAGCAAGTTCTTATTCTGTGACACCCTGAGTACATGCAGCTAGAGACAGTGAGAGTGGTAGTTTAGGTGTCCCTAAACTCCTTTGGGCTGGTGAGCGTGGCAAGAGTTCACCCTTTGCCAACACACCACAACACTGTACTGTTCAGTCCTCTGAAAATCTCATTGTACAAAAATTATTGATTTATCAATCAAACACCACAACTTTCTGACAGAAGCATCATTGGGTCCTATTATAAAAATAACATAGACCCCAAGCATTTAACAGAAAGAAATTCATGTCTTGAAACTCAGGCAATGAGGCAGCCAAGCATGACTGGTGTTGGGTAAAACAGAAGTTAGTGCTGAAGCTATACAAGTAAAATATTAATTCATACTTATATGGCTGATTATGTATTATTACTGCAATTAAGGAGTATTGCCAGTGGAATACAATGTTATGACAATGTAATGTTCTCTAAACTACCCTCTTGGCAGATATAAAAAAAATAATGGAAAATCTGGAGACAAAAAGGCCACAAATTGTGCAGCAGATGAATTTGGCCCACTTTCCTTGCTAACGTAGCTCAGTTGGCTCTGGAATGTGTTGCTGGATCACTTGCTTGTACCACAACATCATCTGCCTGTGACAACTATTTAATACTCATCCATAGTCCCAGTCATGGTAAGTTGCACTGCTCCAACCCAAAAGAGCAAAACCTAGAATTTGAACTCTGCTGAGGTTAACAAGGATGTTTCCTTTTTTTTTTTTCATGCTCCTCCTGTGCAAGACCTCTTGGCACACTAAACCAGGAATTAAATGCAAAAGAAACACCTTTATGTCCAAAAGACATTAATTATCAGGGTTACATTAAACTGTCATCATGGCCTGGCCCCTCAAGGGTCAAGGTAACTTGGCAGTATGAGGAAATCCAATCCCGTGAGTCAGAGATGAGCCTGTAGGACTGAAGAAAACTAGGCACAGCTGGACAAGGTCATCTTTTTGTGGTAGGTCTGTGCCCAGACGTTTGAGTGGATGACAGCTCTGGAGATGCTTCAAGGAGAGGTAAAAAGAAATAAAGAATAATTGCCTTGAGGTTTTCTAGTCACCTACCCAGCACCTCCTCAGCTGAGCTAAGCCAGTAACAGCTGGAAAAAACTGCATAGCACAGAGTGAGGCTGATTTACACCAGGCACAAATCTGGCTGTTAAAATCTTTGTGTCCTAGAAAATGCCTTCTCTTTACTAGCTCAATTTATGCAGACAGGTGAGTGTATCAGGGTAGAGAGCGGATGTAGGAGAGCAGCAATGAGCCCCTACTGGCTTCTAACAGCAGCATTATGTTAATAGTTGTTGAATGAAGTGAAAATAAGCTGAGGGGAAGCATAAGAGGGAAATTCAGGAGCAAGTGGCAGAGCGCAGTGAGCCGCATCATTAAGATGCTGCAAGAGATAGAGGACAAACATCTGCAGATCACAAAAACATTTGCCCTCTCAGAACTGCAGAGAAGTTTGCCTTCCTCACTTCTCTTCTGTGCTCAGACATACAGAGTTCCTTTAAAATAAAAATATTCTAAAACCTTCCAAGAAGCCCAGTGCAAAAGAAAGTCTACCCCAAGGCCTTGCCTAGCTTGGGCTATATCTTTTAGCAGCTTAACAATGATATAGTGCAGTGGACAAATAGATTGTTTGCTTAAAGAAAACTTTTATGCTACAAAGAAGCCTTCAAAAACAAAAAGCAGCAAGATCCAATTTTCAGGATCTCCAAGTGGCAAAAGAAATTGCATAGATAATATGCATTTTTTCCAAATCTACTTTTCTCCCTCCTCTATTTGTTTTTTCCTTAGTATATGATTTAGAGATGTCTAATAGACAGCATAGCAAGGCAGGATGAGAGCACTGCTGCAGAAGGCAATACTGTGTCTGTCCAGCAGACAAAGGCAAGGCAAAACCTGAAGTCAAACAACTTTTGTGACAGTGTGCTCTGAAATTCCTTGGGGGCACAGGGGGCATGTGAAGGGACAGAGAAATGAACCAGACCTTCTACCAAGAAAGGCTTCATCAGGTATACATACACCTCCACTGCTGTCATGGTTGGCATTGCTTTGCTGACTGGCATAAGTTTTGTCCAGGTCTGTGATTTAAGCAGATAGCAGGGGGCTTCTGAGTGGGCTAAGCTAAGGGCTTATGTCCTTAAGCACTACGTGCTCCTGAGTTCTGCAATTGGGCTGACAAGATTGGTACCATTATAAATAGTTTGTCCCATGGCATTTTAGAAGTTTAGCTCCTTTAGAAGCTCTCTGGCTCTCTGACTCCAGCCTCGGAGAAAAGCCTGTGTCTACCTTGCTGGTTCTGCAGGTTTCTCTAAGCTAATGGGTCACTCATTGCCTCATGAGCATGTTTGCAACAGCTCATCAGGATTTATGGTCTGATCCTTGTCCACTTTTTCCATGGCTCTCTCCTAACTTAGATCAGTACATTCGTACAAGAAATGGATGGTAACTTCACCTCACTGATCAGGTCACTTGCAATGCTCCTGTCACTAATATACACTGATATTTGCACATTAAATACACATCAGCGCCCCTTCAGCTTTAGCTCAAAAATCAGTTCAAGAAGCCATCTCTGAGCCCTGGGAATCAGGAAGGGAAGCAAGTGTGTGGTGTGCAAAAAGCATATGGCTCAAGGTGTTTTCCTGCCTTGAATTTCTTGCCTTTAAACATAACCTCACCTGGTCAGAGAAGCTCCCTCACATATTGGCTGAATATGTGTGGGAGAGGAAGCCACTTCATCTTACACCTCTTAATCAGCCCTTTTCAGTCTTCTGCTCTGGATGGCAGACCTGAAATTATGGCAAGGAAATCCTCTGCTCTGACTCCTTGATCATCCTGTTGGCTTTCAATAGAAAGCTGTGTCCGTCCCTTCCCCTAAAGGAATGCAGCAACCCATAGGGAGTGTCCCTTGTGCTACCAGAGCAAGCAGAGAAGGCACACAAAGCTGTACCCTGTGAAAACAAAGCTGGTATCTGGGTACAACCAGTGGCCATTCTGCAGCTTCTAATAGAGCTATGATCTGGACATCCCCACAGAAGGGTCTGTACTCTCAAAAGTTCTCTCCAACAGGGTGGTTTGCACTCTGGGGACAGCCTGAAGCATACTCTGAGAGCTGTGTTTGAGAAGCCTGTGTTTTGAACAGCCTCTGAGGACACCACTGAACACCAAGACTTTGCCAATGTAGTCATACCCAAGTTGAATTCAGCTTCAACAGTCTCTTGGTACAGGATCAAATTTGCCAAGGCAGGCACCAAACCTTGTGCATTTTCATGACTGAAGTCTATCTAGGCATCAGGGGATTTTTCTACTATTAACAGCCAACTTCTCTTTCTCTTTTCTCACTCTGCAATTAGCCAGGAACAATCAGTCTTCCTGATGGCCCCTTAAAAACTGAAAAGATCAAATATATTCAAACTGTTTCAAAAATTGTATGTCCTTAGGAATGAAAATGAGAAGTTGTGACACTGCTGTAGAGCTTGTGGTCAATTGGTATGAAAGCAGGTTGTTTTACAGGACTTACAGCTGCCTACTAACAATGAGTAAGAGTCCTGGGGAGATGGGACTGGAGAAGGACCAGAAAAAGAGTAGAAAGATGCTAAGCAAAAGCGTTTTCACTCCTTACCTGTGAAAAACAGGCTGACAGCAATAATTTCAAAATTTCTAGCAAACAGGTAGAATGTTTTAAAAGAAATGTTTTCAAACTCTTTTTAAACAGTGACTCTTCCCATCTCCAGGATTATTGTGGTCTGCTTTTAACAGGTAGGGTGCAATGAAAGTGTTTTAAATACCCCAGGAAAGCAGTTAAGCACACTCCAAATTTTAAGCCAGGATGAGGCTACATTGGACTCTATGGGGCATGTTTGCACTACTCAGTGGTGTGGAGACTCAAGCTTTCTGCAGAAAAGTTGTCAATGTACTATGGAAAAGATAATTCTGTTTTCTAAACCAGAACCATTACCTCTGCCAGCTGGAGGAGGGACAGCTGTGTGCTGTTTAGACATAGATACACAGCATTTTCTATTCAGGCTTATTCTATCTTGATATTTCATGAAAGGGCCCCCATATTTTTTTTTCCAGTGATCTGTCTGGTTGTAGAGGAGTTAAGTATTATGTGTCACGTGTGAAGGCTAAGTTCTTGTGGCTGTATTTGAAAATCACGTTGTATGAACAGTTCAGCTTCAGACCTGAAAAAGATCCTGCTTGCTTTTTCCAAGAAACTATATTGGTTTCATAAAAACCATTACTTCCTCCTGCAAACCTTGTCTCACCCTGTGTAATATGGGAATAACTTAAATTGTAAAGGAGGAAAGAAAATCAGCATAAGTATCCACATATATATTGGGAAGACATGGTATTTTCACGAATGGATGAATTTGGTACAGTTACACTGTTCAAAACTTCAACTCCTTATCTGGTGTATTTTGCCACTACTACTACTACTATGACAATTCCAGCTGTGTTACAATAGTGCTTTGGGCACACAACAGCACAGAGATTGCCCACGATATTCAATAGGCTTTCTGAAAGGTTTTGGGGAAGCCTCATCAGGATACAACACACCACAGGATGGGTGGGCTAACAAGGGGAGGCTGAAAATGCCAGGAAGCTGCTTCACAAAATGGTGACAGGCAACAAATGGCATTACAAACAGATGACTACAAACCATCTGACGAGATGAAACCAGTTATTTCATAAAGCCTGTGTTGAGCAGAGAGCCATGGGAACTAGACATTTTCCTGGATCACATTTTCTGTATCAATGGCAACAACAAAAGGAGGCCATCATAGCCAAGCACCTGACACAGATGAAAAATATGGACTGGCTCTCAATTGTTTTCAGGAAATTAACAATCAAAATAAGGTAGTTTGACTACATGCCATTGAAAGCTCAAATGCAATTATGATCCAAATAAAATAAGTCTGTAGCAATGAAAACAACATGGGGGTGAAAGAAATCTCTCATGGTGGCATCTGTCAGAACCTTGTGGTGTTTTAATGACCAATCTGAATGGCTTTGGATGAAGGGATTAGTTGATTACTTTGATGCCCAGTGCTTATTATGGAATATTATGAGTCTTCTAAAAACATAATCTGAAACCTTAATTTTGCATTATAAATACAAAAATCTACTAAATTCTGTGAGAGCATTTTCAGGGCTTCACAACACATGGATTGACTCTGGGAGGTGGGGGAAAGGTAAAAGGAAAAGCTATTCCTATATGACAAAAATTATTCCAGTATTCCCTTTTTTTGCATTGTGTTGGGAAGAAGAAAATGCAGTCAGCCCATGTTCTGCACCAAACTCTTCACATGAATTTCCATGCCTAGTTTAGTAATGAGATTCTTCACAAAAATCCTCACTAACATTCCCTTTTTGGGGTAGCTTATGATAAGAAATCCAGAACTGGCTAGGGAGAATCAGTGCACTACGCAGCACAGCTGGGATTTTAACCTAAGAAATACATTTTCTTTCTCTTTTTTAACCAAATATTTTCAGCTGAACAGCTCATTTTACTTGTATTTTTCTGTGAAGCAGATAATATTCAATCACCTGCTGAGTTATGGTCTAAAACCCATTAGGTCTTCATTATCCAGGGTGGTGAACTCAATTCTCTCATGTAAAAGAGCTGAACACCCATTGACTACAGAGAGCTCAGTTCAGACAATGCTGGAAAATGGTCTTTGTTTTACAAGAATTGAAAAGTGATTAAATACTTGACTATTATAATGCATTCACATGAGTTCATATCATGCTGCAGTCACCAATCTCAAATACTTGTTTTGTCAATTATCTCAACTGGAGTAACGCAGGAATGACTCAAATGTGGCATATGAGGTTAACTTTTCATACTTATTTTCAAAATGCTTTATATCAGCCTACTCATTTTGCTTTAGAAATTAGAGGTAGAATGTATTCTTTCTCAATAAACATTTCAACCTTTACACTCAGGTTTTGAGTGAATATTATTTCAGTTGGGGAACAGCGAGATATGAATGCAGCTCACTGCTATGGAAAGAATATGACATTTTTCCTTCACAGCTCTTCCATCTCTTCCAATGAACCTTCATACCAGCAGCAGCGATGAATAATATATTAATTTAGGAAAAAAAACATATGTCTAAAAGATTTGGATCCTTTATTATGCATTATGGGTCCAATATTATGCAAGGTGATGAATTAAGTCTTGTATTTTAGGTATTAGGCTAGCTCCTGGCAGGGTAGGATGTCTGAAGATTTTGCCTTAGTGTGTATTGGTCTAGCTGAGACACATTACCTGCTTTGCTAAGCATCAATTTTTGTTTGATGCTGACAGGTCAGATATCAGATCTAGATTTCCCCATTAGTAGTTTGGATTATTCTTCAGGAGAACTATTTCATTACAAATCAGCAGAAATTTCAGACACTAAAGTCTACCGGAGTTAAAAGTTACTCTGCCTGTATTCTCTGAATCCTGATGCACATGGTTCCTTCCTTTCCCGTGCCAACAAAGGCACTTCTTGCACCCAGAGCTGCACTCATCCTACATCTGAGTTTAGGAGCTGAGAGGATCTCTGTAGCATGCAGAGGGACTGTTTAAGCCTCTACCAAATTTTCAGATGTTTCTGCATTGTCTCCTAAGGGTGGGTGCATGAAAAATGAAGCCCAGTGAACACAAACATAGCAGTGGTTGAGCAGCAAAAAGGAAGAAAAAAACAAGTAACCTATAAATAAATTATATACAAGTATATAATACATATACTATATGTATTACATAACAGTATACAAAATATGTACCTTTATATAATAATTATTATATATCATCATATACACTTATTGTATATTAGATGGTGGATATAATATATAATATACATGCACACTGATGTATACAGTATATAGTATATATTATATATTACAGTAATGAAATAAATTGTTATTATTATTCGGATAACTTTGCTCTGCAGAGATTCTGTCTGACCTGTGAAAACTTTTAAGTAAGGACACTTTAATAGTCAATCTGATTGGAAGGGCACAGGTAAAATGAGCAGCTGCTTCTTGTGATTTCATTTTAATTTCATGGATAGAAAATGTCAGAAGAAGATGCATAGTATTTCATCTGTGTGCTTTGCCTTAGGCTCCATCTATGGAAGTGATCACTAGTGTATAGGCAATTAATTTTTTTAAGATTCAACAATTTTCAATACCAGGGAAAAAACCTGTGTTAATACTGAGGCACTAAGCTCTTTCTTTGGCAGTGCAGTGCCACAGTCAGTGGTTGCTAACAGTCTCCAAACTACATAGGGAAGATTTTGTCAACACAGAGCCAAAGCAGTGTCTTCTGGGACAAAACTGCATTATTTATAGGGACAGAAACTCTCATTTTTGTTAACACAGAACAAGCAAGGATAACTGAATTAGAGTTCTGCAGGTTTGCCTGTTTTGAAAGACAAAACTTCAGTCTGGAACCACACAATCGTGTATGAAATCACTAGTTAAAAGGGGGAAAAGTTATTTAAACCTTATGTTAACTTTGAACAGGTAGAACTAGTGGAGGGAGGGTACATATGTGTGCAAAGACTCTGTACCCTTGTTAAAGGAAAAAAATGTCATTAGTCTGTTTTGCAGCTGGGGAGAGTATTCTTGGTGGTTCAGATATGTCTGTCCCATTTTCAAGAGTTACTTGGATGCTCAGGCACTTCCATCCTTCCAAATGTCAGAGACAGAGTCAGATGCACCCTGGGGTAGCTGGTTAAGCTGGGACTTTCTTAGTGGCCATCATTGGGCTTTGGCTGAGTAAGACTTGCATGTAACCTGCTGCTACTTTGAACTATTTTTTTCTTTAACACTGTGCTCCTGCTGCTCCATGAATAATAAATACTGTTGTTTCGACAATTTTGGCTGGCCACTGCATGCTGCTGGTTGCTGATTCTCAAAGGGAAATCACCAAACTTGCCAAGGGCTAAGAGCAGTTGGCATTCATGGAAAGCTGTAATTGAATTCTCATTTAAGAGGAGGAGAATTATGCAATTAGACAATTAGGCATGAATAGCATAAATGTAAGACTGTTCCTGAGAGTCTACAAGCAGAGACCAGAAAAAAGGGTAACTAATCCTACAGCTGTTATATGAAAAAAAGGTAACTAGTCCTACAGCTGTGATATGGAAGGGCATTAATACCTGTAAGGAAAAAGACACACTTCTGATGACTGAGTCATTCACCTGACCCTCTCCATGTCATCCTGGAACAAAACCACCAACTCTTCTTCTGATTGTTAGCTAAGTTTTGTAAGCAATTAGCCCTTTTAAAACACGAGCATTTGGTCCCCAGCTGCACTGAGCTAACATCAACCTTCGCCTCACGTTTGTGTTGCTGGAGAAGGTCACAGGCCTGCTGTGAAATCAGCAGCCCCAGGCAACTTCTCCTTTCTGCTCCCCACAGAGAGCCCTGGAGAGGGCAGAAGGGAGGCTGCAGCCCACTGGCAGAGCCACCAGCACAGCTCCTGTATGATGGAAACAATCAAGGGATCACAGAGAAAGTCATTCCACCAACACTCAGGCTTTTAAAATATCTTTCTTCGAATAAATAATAAAACAGTTAGAAAGCTCTGCCTGAAAACTAGGAGTGAGGAAAAGGTGAAAAAGAAGAATATCAGACTTGAAAGGCTTTTTCTTAGTTAAGAAATATTGTTTCCCTCTGGGAACCCAGAAGGTGCAGATACAGGAGAAGCAGAGATATTTTTACTTCAGATTATGCAGGCGCTGGGGATAATAGTAATTAGTTCATCTACTGCAGAAATGTTAAGTCTTCTGGATGGAACTCAGGCACACTGCTTCACACCTTGGAGGAGATTAAGTATTGTTTTAATTCAAAGCCCTACAGGGAAGACAGGTGGACAGAATGTAATTACTAGGACATGGAGAATAACTGTCTATCTCTGAAAAAGTGTATCATGCTCTCTTTAATATCTGTGAGCAGACGGGATTTTGTTTTTTCATCTGCAACTTGGATGTCAAATAAATTCATAACTTTCTCCAGTGTGCTGTATACATTTGGAAAGGGCAGTTTTTGGAATGAAGATTGAAATTTCAGAGACAGCTCTTGCTGTCCTGTAAAGAAGTAATTGCTAAATTGTGGCAGGGATAATCCCTTAATATTTCAAGACAGGAGCCCTCAAAATATGATGAATAAATCTTGGTTCCAGTTTCTTTGAAGGGGTCTATGCTGGATCCTCTTATCCATGATTTCTGCATCAGTACAAGACTGAATTTTGTTATACCTATATAATTCCTAGTAAATTTTAGTACAATGGTCCAGCCTGGGTTTCCTGGCTGAAGAGTTTCATTTGCTCTGATTTAGTATTGAAACAGCTCTTTTCCTGTAGCAGAAAGTGTGATAAAAGCAGAGTGAAAAATATGGGCAAGCAAGATCAGCTTATCAGTCACGTTTATGGTTTGTTGGATGGATCATACTGATATCTTGCAGTATGTGTGTCGGCAGTTCAGGATGGTGATTATGAGGTGAAAACGTGCCTGGTGCCCACCTTGGTGAGAAGCAGCCTAAAAAGCAAACGTTTTTTCCAAACTTCAAAACCTAACAAGGACATAGCCTTATAAAACTTTTCCCAGTTTCTTGAATTTCCGTTTTGTGTTACTGGGAATGGTGAACAACATTGAGAAGAATGGTCTGGCCAAGAGAATGAAATTTAACTTAAAAATTGCTCAGACAATCATGTATGTAGAAACACCTACACAAGTGCTTTGGACAGTGAAAAAAATGGTGACTATGACATCCATGAAAGAAATAGAGAAGTGGAGGTGGGCACATAGGGCCTGGCAAGTAAATCAGTTGCAAAATTGCTGAAACAGGATCCCACAAATCTACAAACTGCTTGGTGATGAATCTACTTAACAAGGACTTAGTTACATCTGTGAATGAGAACTCTCAGAAGAGAACTCTGAATGAGAAGCTCTCTGAAATCCAGTGGAATTTTTACTATCTTGAGCTCAGCATTGGAATTATTTGTGGAAATAGAAATGCTTAAGA